>NC_072733.1:95163795-95174153 GCF_026930045.1 Uloborus diversus
CGGTGAATTTGGCTGTTCAACACTCATATCTGATGCGCTTAATTCCATTCAATGGGGATCCAAAATTGCTTCTGAGCTTTACTTTAAATTAATATTGTTTTGCTGATATATAGCTTTAGTTGGTTTTTCAATTATGTACAATGATCAAAGTTTCACTATTGCAGTTTTGTAGGCTTAAGTTAGTTGGAATTTGAAATAAAAGTTGCTAAAGATCCCAAATTTAATCCAATATCGACTATCTGACCACAGGACTTACAAAAACGAAGCAATAAGCGATTAATTGTGCATTCGATCAGCAAATTGTATTTTTTTCATCGTTTTGACACTTATTACACTTTTTTCTGGCTTCTGTTATTCTGTACTTTGCACGTGCGAGCTTCAATAGCGGCCAGGAAACCCCGAGAAGAAAGCTGGAAAAGGTAGAGATTTTTAAAAATACAAGTAGTGTGATAAATTATTCCCAACAGATTTTAAATTTGCCCTTAGGGAGAAAAGAAACTTGAATTCCTACTGAGAAATCTAAAAATTCAGCTACAATATTATTTTTTTTTCAAGATTTTTTTCCGTGAAAAACACATTTATAATTTATGTTGGGGGGGGGGGAGGAATCGATAAAACTGAAAATTTTAAGAGAATGACCAGATTTTGAAAACAACGGTCATTTAAGGACTTGAAAGTAAGAAAAACGGGACTATTGGGCTTAATTGGCGTGGAACAAGCATGTGTAATATAATCAGACTTTCTTAAAATTATCTCTTACTAAAATCATTTTTATTGAATAAATTTTGAACTTATAATTACTCAAGTTATTAAGAACACCCAGAGATAACGAGCAAGTTGACTCGGAGTTTGGCTCTGTTTTTTTCAAATCATAAGCTAATTCATAAAGAAAAATAGGCGAGATACAAATGCGCTGCATTATACTAATTTCATACATTTTAAATACATATTTTCTTTTTGAAGGTGCAGTGCCCAGAACAGTCATCCGTTTACAATAGTTGCATAAAAGATAATTCTTGTAGACTTATATGAAATCCTTCCGAAAAAAAATATATATATATATTAATTTGAATTTTTGGCATCTTGAATTCAAATTATGTTTTTCGCAATCACAAGTGTGTGTGTATGAATGCGCGTGTGTGTTTGGGTAGGCGCATGTGTGTGGGTGCGTGTGTGTATGTATGCATGTGTGTGCGTGTTGTGTATGCAGTGCTGTGTGTGTACGCGCGTGTGTGCAGGTGTTTGTGTGTGTGTATGTAGGCATATGTGTTTGTGTGCAGGCATGAGTGTGTATGTATATGTGTGTGCGTAGGAGTGTGTGTTTGTGTCCGTGCGCAGGCATGAGTGTGTGTATATGTGTGTGTGCTCAAGAAAAAAAAAAGCGCTTCTAATTATAAATTCGGTAGTATTTTAAAATTAGGGGACTTTTAATATGCCTAAGTACTGAGACTATTTTTGAGAATATGAGGTCAAAAACCTCTATACAGGTTGCCCCCAAAATTCGAGAACATGTGGTCGATTAGCAATACAAATCCATAGCCAATAATGGTGCCCCCCCCCCCCTTCGAGTAAAGGCGCACCCTCTAAAAATCACGAAGACCCCCTTTAAAAAGAAAAAAATACCTCTCAAAACACCCCCTCCCCCCCAATTTTAATGGCGAAGTCTGCGCCATGACCCCCTCCCTTCCCCCCTAGGTGGGCACACCTGCCACAAGACTGGGTTATATATGCATAGCTAAGCTATAAGGACTCTTTGAATCTATAATTACTTACTATTTTTTAATAACATGTCGAATGAAAAAAAGGGGGGGGGGATGAAAACATATTTGTTGAAAAAATTCCTTTTGTGTCAAATTTTTGTCAATGTCCAAAAATTAGTACATAAGCAATCCTTGCTCATATCATATGTATACAGTGAAACTCCGATTTTATGTTCTCTGTATCCACGTTTTCCTCGCATTAAAATCGGGTCCCATTATCGGGCCATGTATTTCCCGTATTTTGCGTTTTTTTTAACCCAGTCTCTTAAGAAACATAAAATTCGGGTTTCACTGTGTTATTATAAACTGTATGACATATTTCAGAACTGTTATAAAGATTACTAAATATTGTTCTTAGTCATTTTAGAATTTAGTCAAAAACCAACAGGGGTGCCCAACGCCTAAGGGCACAGGTGCAGGGGCGTAGCTAAGGGGGAGTTTTGGGGACAAAACCCCCCCGAAAAGTTAGTCTCAAAAAAAAAAGAGAAAAAGAAGAGAGAAGAGAAAGAAAAAAAAAAGAAAAGGGAAAAATTCCAAGCGATTATACATATATATATATATATATATATATATATATATATTATATATATATATATATATATATATAAAGTCGGGTCTAGCTACGCCACTGCACAGGTGCACCTCCCTCTATATCGTGGAGACCCCCTCCGAAAGCAGAGGCCCCCAAAATGAGAAAAATAGCCCCCCAAAACACCCCCTCTAAAAATTTGAATGGTGCAGTCTGCGCCTTACCTCCCCTAGGTGGGCATCCCTGAAAACCAATAAAAAATTGTAACTGCAAAGGTATAAGAAATTATCGCTTATTTTTATTACGAATCATTTAAAAAAACGAAAATGTTTAGGAAAAATAATGTAGTTTGACTTTACAACAGTAAAAAGTAATAAAATCAAAATCGTTAAAGGGAAACCAGAAATTGTCCCAATTGAGTCCCCAAAAATATTTATAAGAATCCCCATATCGTTTCTGGATTTTAGGACACATCTGAAAACTGACGTTCAGAAATACGATCACCTTAACTAAGAAGGGAAAAAATGAATCGAATTTGATTTGTATTTGAAAAATGAAGCATTCGAATGAATCTAGAAAAGAAAGTAACACGAGGCAATTGAAAAAAAAAAAAAAAAAAAAAAAAAACTGGAGGCATTTCACCATTATCTTTTTCCCTCTCTCTGATTGTCTGCAGTTAACTGCCACCGTGATGCTTTGTTTACGCTCGAGAGTGAAATGAGTTCTTGCAGCACGTGGCCGGCTGTGCCGCTTGAACCTTACTTAGGATATAGGTAAGTTTAATTACTTTTATTTTATTTATTAATATTGCTAAAGTTTAACTTTTACTAAAAGAAAGAAAATTAGTTAAATTTTCATAATTTTCGCAATGATTAAAAGAAAAAAAAAAAAAAACTTAAGTCTCTCATAACACATGCGCTACTGAATTTCATTTCAACCTGATTTTTTTGTGTACGCTGAAAGATTGTTTTATTTATTATGTCTTGGATGGTATGAAAAGAATCAAGAGAGATTTTAATTCTGAGGGAAAATTATTAATTGGTTTAATACTTTTACCAATCAGAAATTATACTGTTCCACTATATTCGCTCGTAATCTTTTTAACTAGAGTATTACATTTAAGTACAATAATGTGCATGTCATGTGACATGCACATTGTTAACGTATCAAAATATTTGTATCAGGCATTGTATTTCTATCATATTACGAATATTTAATTAAATGCAATAGCAGGGGGGGGGGGTCTTAAAAATTCCTATGTGTGAGCAATTTTTTTTTTACTCAAGTTTATTTTTAGAGTTATGTTTGAATTTCCTTGAATGTTATGTAGTATATATTACATTTAAATTTTCTCAGATTATGTAAGTAGTATATCTTTTAATTATGTAAAACAAATCTATTGGTAAGATACATGTTTATCTACTATATGGTTTCTTTCTGAATATTATGATCTGCATTAAACTTGTTATTTTTTATTAATATTTCAAGGTTCTGTCATTATTTTCAATTTCAAATAAATTTTGTGTTGCATCATTAGGGGCTAATTAATTACTGCCTGTAAATTCTATTTAAATGCAAGCTTGGATTTTAAGAGAACTTGAATTGGGATTGGTTTACTAAATATTTAAAACTTGGTTATATTTTTAACATAAATTGCAATATTGTAAGCTTTTTTATTTTTTCATGATATTTTTTTTTAATGTTTCTCTTCAGAAACATATTGCTTGAAGTGCCATCCATATTTTCATGAAAATAATTGATAATTTCTAATAATTGGATGCTGAATGGTAGCTTAAAAAATGTTGAAATTTTCAGATAGTTTTCTCCTACTGTTCCTGTAATTAAAAATTTTCCAAGTTATACTTGTTTTTTTGAGCAATCACGATTGCTTATTGTTTTCATTTGACTGTTTTTGGCGTGCTATCATTTTTCCCACCGGCGCGGCTCCACCCTCTGCCAGCACCACCCGTCGCGTCGACGGGCTCCTCACGATGCTGCTCCTCTAGCGAAAACCGTCTCCAGGTTGCGTCCATATCCTACACACACACGCATACATACATGCACCACACAAACACATACACAAACACCACCATACACACACATACCCCTACACACAAACACATACACACACGCATGCATACAGACACCTACACACACGCATGCATACAGACACCTACACACACACACGCATACATACACCCCCCCCACACACACATTCATACACAGAACTACCCACACACATGCCAGCACTGAGACACAAACACACATGCCTACACACACATACACATACCCCTACACACAAACACACATATCCCCCCCCATACACGAATACATACACACACTCGTGATTGCGAAAAACATAATTTGAATTCAAGATATCAAAATTCAAATTAATTTTAATTTTTTTTTTCGTTTATATTATTTTTTTTTTTAATTTGTAACTTGAAAGAATATTTAGACTTTCCTTAAATTATCTCTTGTTAAAATCATTTTTGTTTAAAAAAAATTTGAATAACTCAAGTTATGAAGAACACCTGGTGTTAAGGAACTAACTTGCTCTTAATGTAACCAGGTTAAACTATTTTAAACTATTTTTTAGTCTTAGTATCAATATCAAAATTAATTATTTTGCCTAGTGAAATATCTAATAGTTTTTTTTTTTTTAATCATAAATTAATTCATTTCAATTTGCTTTTTCTATGTGTTGAATGGCTCAAGAGACTGATCATGCTGCATAGCATAAGATGCCCTAAAAGAAGTTGAACACCTAAGACAACGTCTATCAGGCAAGTTTAAAATTTTATATGTTTATCAATGCCTTAATTTGATATTATTTCATTATTAACTTTTTCCAATATTTTTTATATACTTTTTTTTTAAGGCTGTTGTTAGTTGTATTTTTCCCATGCAAGCAGAACCTAATAATTACGATAAACCAGTGGTGCCCAACCGTTTCGTACCCAAAGGCTGCACCTCCTTTTAAAATGCTTTCCATTCTCTCATAAAAACACATATGAAAATTTTAAGTATTTAAAATTTTTCCTATTAACATAAAAAATAATATAGGAAATTATATGGAAATTAAACTCATAGTGGGAGATGCTCTATGCTCCTTTTATTTATTGCACTGCTTTTCAGGGATCAATTTCTGAATATTTAACTCCAAACTTTATATTGTCATGAATTTGCTTTCATATTGTTGCTTTTAATCTAAACAACAGGCCACATGTATCAACTTCTCTGGCCGTAGGCTGGGTACCACTGCTATAAACTAAAGAAATAGTCATACCTTACTGCTTCAAGTTCTAGGCTTCACTCTATCGCATTTTTTAAAAAAATATGTTCATTATTTTTTTCTAATGGGCTCGTGTTGATTCTTCTGAGGGGCTACAGTTAAGTTTTAGTGAGGTGATAAAAACGGCCGAAGAGAGTGTCAAGCACCATGATGTCATGAATTTCTATTGACTCTTGACTGTTAAAATACTTATTAAGCTGTGCATGTCATGGACGCCCATATGAAAAATTTTGAGAGTGGCAATATTTCCCCCATGGTTTAGCAAGATATTTTTCCCATGAAAACTGATTTCAGATTAGAGTTATTAAAATTTGACATTTTTAATAACTTATTCATTAATGGCTGGATCAGAATTCTTTTATATATTTTTTCAAAAGAAAAAGTACTAAAAACAGAAGGAAGCTCTAATTTCAAGGGGGGTAAGTGGGGGCTTGAGCCCCCAGCCCCAATTACCCTCCTATATGGGCTCCC
Organism: Uloborus diversus; assembly: GCF_026930045.1. NCBI lineage: Eukaryota > Metazoa > Arthropoda > Arachnida > Araneae > Uloboridae > Uloborus > Uloborus diversus. Next base: position 95,169,851 of record NC_072733.1, read on the forward strand.
ATGGTGCAATCACTGACAGTCAAACTAAGCAGAAAAAGCTAAGGAAAATATAAAACTACACAAATTGGAAAGGCCCGGCCGATGTTTTAAAAATATATTATACTGCTCGACATTGAAAATGCAACAGCAAGAAGGAATGTTCAGAAATTTATGTAAATTTTAGGTTAGACGTTGAGTTATGTAAATGATGTGAGATGCGCAGCTCTCTGATGCACGTGAAGTAAGATATAAGGGAAGGAACTTGCAGAATGGGCAATATTCGTGTGGTTATTTCTGACTGCAGTATTATCGAAGAAATTTTGTTTTTGTAACACGAGAGAATGCCAGGCCACCATCAACGAAGGCACTTCAAGGAGATAGACGATTTTGCGAGGGGTAATTTGTTCGGACTGAGAAGGGGAGGTTGGTCCGAACGTCAAATCGCAGCTGATACCAACATGGATGCAAGCATGGTGCATCGGCCGTGCCGAAGATGGTTGAAACAACGCAACGTGGCAAGATTGAGGGGTGCAGGGGCAGCCATAGTGATGTCAGATCGCGTGGATCGATGCATCCACCGACAAGCTGTAGCAGACCCACAAGTCACTTGTTCCTCGATTCTGCAGCAGGTGCAAGATACCCTGAATGTTCCGTGCCAACCAGAACAATTTCCCGTCGTTTGGTCGCATGTGGTCTGCAATCAGTGTCCGCTAAGAAGACTGCCATTGACCCCACAACATAGACAGCAACGTTTAGTATGGTGCCGGACTAGAGCGACGTAGATGACAGAATGGCGAAATGTCATGTTCTCAGATGAATTCCGCTTCCATTTATCCAGTAACAGATCTAATCTAGCAGTAACTGGAACCTCCCACCGCACAACAACGTGGCATAATGGTTTGGGGCGAAATTGTGTACAATTCCATATCACCTCTAGTTCGTATTCAGGGCACTATGATGGTCCAACAATACTTGGATAATGTGCTGCGGCCTGTGGCAATCCCTTACTTTTAAGGGCTACCTAATGCAATATTTCAGCAGCATAACGCCCGACTACATAGTGCTCGCATCTACCAACATGCTCTATGAAACACACAAATGCTTCTCTAGCCACCATACTCTCCTGACCTGTCACCAATCGAACATGTGTAGGATGTGATTGAACGCCGTTTGCAGACTCTGTCCCTGCCTCGTTCAGAAGAGGAACTTTGGCAAATGGTTGAAAGGGAATGGAGAGCCATCCCTCTGGACACCCTTATTGACTCTATGTGTAGACGTGTTTCTTCGTGTATCGCTGTACCGGGTGGTCCTACATCCTACTGAGCCGACGTTGTTCTCGCTCTGTATTCTGCCTATCATTTTGAAATGAAGATAATTTATTATTCCTTGCTGTCTCCGTCTTTTTTTTCAAACTTCATCACTTTCTGACCACTCCTTCTTGGTGTTGCATTTCATTTTTACAAGTTTGGTGGAACTTCAGCGACCTGGCAGAGGTCTCAAATGTTTTTAATTAGCCAAAACATTTTTTGACAAACAATAGATGTCAATACACAACTTTTCCCACCACAAGCAATTTTTAAAATATTGCATAATAGTTTTTGCATATTTGGGGAACTTTCAAGGTACTGGCATGGGATCTAAATATATTTTGATTTCCAAAAAAAATAAATTACACCAGTATTTGATGCAAGTACACAACTTACCCCCACCACAGGCGTTTTTGATTTTGAAAAAAGTTAAAATCGACCCACCCTAGTATATAGGGGTTTTTTTTCCTTTTAGTATGGAACACTTATGTGAAAAAATAAGGTGAAGTTTCTTGTTAGTAACATCATGCTATTTCTGAAATACATTTACACTAAAAAGAATAAAATAATAGAATTCTTTTAAAAAAATATTAAGCACTTTTTATAATGCACTCAAAAGGGCAAAATAACTTTTCTGGGCCAGAAAGGACACTTTAAGTATTCCTGTAATTTTCAAGTATTCCAAGAAAAACACTTTAAAGAAAAGTGTGGTTCATGTCATACAGAGAATGTCTTATCATTATCTAACTTTCAATCATAAATTTAAATGTTGAAACATGCATATTTTTCTTAATAGGAAAGATTGGTTTAAAATGACTTGAGCCGCACTTTTCTTCGTTTGGTTTTATTTTCTTAGAATAATTGCAAAATACAAGAATACTAAAATTGCTCTTTCTGACCAAGAAAAGTTATTTTGTCTTTTTGAGTGCATTATGAAAAGTGCTTAGTATTTTTTAAAAAATTCTATTATTTCTGAATACAATATTTTTATGTTTATCTCTTTTTACTTTCAAGTTAGGTAACTTTTGAAATCAACAATAATTTCCTGCCTGTCATGATTTATAAAGAAAAGTTATTATCGTAGTAACTTTTTACTACAGTGAAGCACTGTTTATACATATCTTTTTTATACATTTTTGAAATTGGTCCCTGCAAAGTCGAATACACATTAGCCTATACCTGTTATACGTTATTTTTCATTTGTACACTTTTTTCATACAGTCCCTTCAAAAAAGTATAAGCAGTGCTTGACTGTATTTACATGTTGGTTATCAGAAATCAAGGACATGTTCTACTAGATAAAATTTAATTTTGATATGGAGAATTTAATGAATATATTTTTCGAAATTTAGCAGTTATTTTCCCCTTATTTGAATCGCAATATATATATTGAAGTTTTTTTTCTTTAGTTATTGTGTTTGAATTTTCCTTAGAAAACATAGAAAAAAAACGGATAATCATTTTAATCATCTCTGCTATCCAAATTTGAGTAGAATTTTGTGTCATAAAAATATAGATTGCATCTTAATCTACTTTTGTAGATTCTAGAATTTTGTATCTTAACCCTTTTTTGTTTATTTCCTTGCGTTTGTAACCTTTGAACCATATTCCCAGTTACTGTATTGTTTTCCATTTCATATTAATTTCTTGTATAACAATACTTATTATTGAAAAACTGTTATTTCAGTATTTTTTTTTCTTTAACAATATTTAAATTTGGTGCTATTATCTTAATCTAAAAACCAGTCTTCCATAGTATAGACAAACGTATGAACGGCGTTCGCAGAAAATGTTTGGCTCTGCAGAATTTTTTTTTCAAATTGCTAGCAATCAATATATATATATATATATATATATATATATATATATATATATATATATATATATATATATATATATATATATATATTAAGGGATTTTTTTTTAAAAATCCTAGTTTATTTCTGAAAGTCTTTTTCCAAAAGCCTTTTAAAATTCATGTGTGAAAAAAATAATGGTTTTGGCAGTTTTCTTCAGTTGGTGAAAAATAAGCAAACTTTATTATTGCAAAAAAAAAAAAAAAAAAAAAAAAAAATAAATAAATAAATAAATAAAAAATAAATAAATAAATGAAATAAAATAAAGATTTAAAGCTTGCCTTTTTTTTTTTTTTTTTTTTGGCCTCTTTCATTATTTGAATATAGATTTAATTCTTTATTCAAGGACATGGGTGCCATATGCAAAATTGTAAGAGGGGGGGCTTAGATATTTTCTGCATGGTTTAGCAGGATATTTTCCCCATAGACTCCGATTTCAGTACATATTAGAGTTATAAAAGTTCTACATTTTTGATAAATTATTCATTAATAGCTGGAAAAGAAATGTTATTATATTTTTGCAAGGAAAAAGTACTAAAAGCAAGGAAGTTATAATCTTGGGGGGGGGGGCCTTCTGCCTCCCTTGCCCCCTTATATGGGTGCCTTTGTTCAGAGGTGAGTAAGGCAAAATAATTATTTGCAGAAAATTTTTCAGTTAGAATTTGTGTTCAAATAAAGCTTTCCATTTTAACTAAGTCTGCTAAAAACCTTGTGTATCTCAAAAGTGAGTCTATGAAACATCAACATAATGGTAGTACAATTATTGTTGTATTTTCTGCACAATAATGTAGCACAGCAGGCCCTGCATATTGAATTACGAAACCAGTATGAAGTGCCTTCACGAAGTACTTCATAGTTGTCTTTCGAGTGGGAGAAAACTGGGGCAATTATCACACTAAAATAGTCTGTTCAGTCATCACAAAACATCTAATCTCTGTTCTCAATGAATGGCTTGGCACCTTGAAGTCCTGCGCACCTATACCGTTTGCACAGTTCATGAGTATTGGATATCAGGGTGTTCCCCCTGACAAATTACATTTCAGGGATAACCTTTCTCATGCAGCAGCTGATGCAGTGCTGGACTTGGTCATCTCTGTCTAGAATCTTTTTGGATAATATTTTACTGTTGAAAAATCAAAATACTGAAACACTTAATTTCTC
>NC_072733.1:95174253-95237356 GCF_026930045.1 Uloborus diversus
GCGATCTCATTTTAAATTAGCGTTCAGAAGGTTACCCCTTTTGTTTCTCGGTTGTGACTAAATAAAATTTTGTTTTCTGTTTCTGTTTTGAGGTAAAAATTTCCCCTTTTGATTATTATTAGGCGATTAGTCTTCTTTCTTTCTTTTTTTTTAGGATTTTAGTTGTATTTCTGGAGGGTTGCGTTTAATTTTTTCGGGAACTGTTGATTTCCCGTTTTCTTTTTTCTATCTTTGAAAAAATGATTGTTTTGATGGGAAATTTTGTAGTTTTTTTTTTTTTCTCTAATTGAAGCCTGATTGTTGAACATGCGTCATTTGGCAAACCTTTTATTTTCGAGGTATACCGTGCAAAGCCTGGCAATGCAGCTAGTCTATATAAATAAAATAGAGAATATATTTATATGTGTGTGTGTGTATGTTACCTATACAAATTCACAATTTACGTCGGATCTCGACCAAATTTGGCAGGGAGGTACATGGGCACCCGAGAAGGAACGTAGGAGGGTTTTCGAATGCAAAAAGTACCGAACCTTTCGAATTTTAATTTTAAAGCCTGAAAATGGCATTAAATGGTTCTCTCTAACCAAAATAATTAGTCGATCAGTTCGATTTTGGCGCCATTCAAAAGCCCGCGAAAAACACCGGTAGAGCTCATTCATTTCCTTCGAGTTTCACTAAAAGAAACGAGCTGATGTGTGCATCACATGACTTCCTTTTACACCAATTTAAAGTTATTTCCCTATTATTGCCAATTTTAATTTGATTCAATAGTTAACTCTCTAAATATCACCAACAATGGCCAGATTGAAACCAGATTTAAAGAACAAAACAAAAAAAAAAAATTTCAAAATTAATTTGAATTTTGAATTTAAATTATGTTTTACGCAATCACGAGTTGCGATAGGACGCTACTCATTGGATACTACCCCACTCACTTGTTTGTAGAAACTGTTCCTGTTCCTCCAAGCCTGCCTCTTCTCTTGGGTGGTTACGTGTGTGTAGGTGTGTATGTGTAGGCTTGTAAGTGTGTGTAGACCTGTGTGTATGCACGTTGGTGTGTGCGTATGTGTGTAAAGGCGTGTGTGAGCGTGCGTGTGTCTAGGACATGGACACCACTGACCACGAGCATCGGCTACTTGGGGCCAGTGCTTAGGACCAGAGGAGTCGTGCCGGAGCCGCGCCTGCAGAGGGCGACGGGGTTGAAAGTGGAACCAGACATCAAGGACGGTCAAATGAAAACGATTAGCAATCGTGATTGCTCAAAAAACGCCAAATTTGTCGCAAAGTTGGCGACAAAACTTGGTGACCAAAAGCTTGGCGAAAAATTGCCAAGTGTTTGCATAAATTATAACACTACTTGAGTTTGCATTGAATTAACATTGATTCCCCCCCCAAAAGGTGTAAAAGACCCCCTTTGGAACATCCGAATGAAACCAAAATGGGAGGTGCACAACTAGACCCCACTAGGAGTCTACGTACCAAATTTCAACTTTCTAGGACATACCGTTCTTGAGTTATGCGACATACATACGCATATACGTATATACGGACGTCAGGAGAAAAGTCGTTGTAATTAACTCGGGGAATGTCAAAATGGATATTTCGGGTGTTTATACCTTCTTAGGCACTTATCCGCGTGTGGTCGGGTTGGAAAAAAAACTCAATATTCATTCGGGGGTGAGCAAAATGGAAATTAAGTCCGAATTTTTAGATAAATTTTTTTTGTGAATACAATACTTCCTTTTTTGTAAGTAAAAAGGCTTTAAATTCACCAGGAAAAAATTAAAAATCACTGCTAAGCCTAATGGAACAGAAATTTTAAATCGGAAAATTATCGTTTGCGCGATTTCATTTTAAAGTAGCGTTTAGAAGGTTGCCAGTTTTTTTTCTCGGTTGTGACTAAATAAAATTTCATTTTCGTTTTGAGGTAAAAGTTTCCCATTTTGATTATTATTTGGCGATTTATATATTTTTTTTTCTTCAGGATTTTAGTTGTATTTATGGAGGGTTGCGTGTAATTTTTTCGGGAACTTTTGGTTTGCCGTTTTCTTTCTTTCAGAATGATTATTTTGACGGGAAATTTTTTAGTATTTTTTTCTGTAATTAAAGCCTGATTGTTGAGCATGCGTCACTTGACCTAACTTTTATTTTCGAGGTAGACCGTGCAAAATAGGGCAACTCAGCTCGTATATAAGTAAAACAAATATATGTGTGTGTGTATATATATATATATATATATATGTATATGTGCGTATATGTTCCCTATACCAATCCACAGTTTTCGTCGGATCTGGACCAAATTTAGCAGGGAGGTACTTGGGCACCCGAGAAGGAACGTAGGGGGGGGGGTTCAAACGCCAAAAAAGAACCGAACCATTCGAATTTTAATTTTAGGGTCCAAAAATGACAATAAATGACTCTTTCTACCCAAAATAACTATCCGTTCAGTTTGATTTTGGCGCCATTTGAAAACGCTCGTAAAACTCTCATACAGTTCATTCATTTCTTTCGAATTAAAAAAAAAAAAAGGCCGTTAAATCACCGGGAAAAAACTATCGTTTGCACGATCTCATTTCAAATTAGCGTTCAGAAGGTTGCTAGGTATTTTTTTCTTGGTTGTGACTAAATAAAATTTTGTTTTTGTTTTGAGGTAAAAAATTCCTCTTTTGATTATTGTTTGGCGATTTATCTTCTTTTTTTGGGGGGGGGGGGGTGGATTTTAGTTGTATTTATGGAGGGTTGCGTTTAACTTTTTCGGGACTTTTAATTTGCCGTTTTCTTTCTTTGAGAATGATTATTTTTCACCCCAGCTGCCTGTTTTTTAAAAGGTGCCTGTTTTTCACCCTAGTTAGAGGTACCATTTCGGCTCCGTATTGGGTGCCGCTGGTGGTCAAGTGTTCAACCCCTGAAAGGTGCCGAATGCAATCTGTAGTTTTAATAGTGTACTTGAGCATCGCAGAAAGATTTGGCACTGGCACCCCAGATTGAAGATGTTTTAAACTTTAAAAAATGTCTTTATAGCTTTCTCCTTCTTCTTCTCCCTCATTTTAAAATAAATTTTTAATCAAATATGTTAGGTGCTCATGTTTTACATCTTCAAGAAAACTTGAAAAAACACCAAGCATTCATACGTTAATTACAAATTTTAATCATAACGGAAAAGAGCCTCATTCCTATTCCACGTGAACGAAAATAAAGCAGAAATACCAAAAGAAACCTTTTAGAAAAAGCTTTGTAGGATTGTAGCATATTTATATTTTGATCACAGAATTACAGCTATGGAAAGTTTAATTACTAGCACAACAGAATAGATTATTGCAAGGTAGAGTTTTGCAAGAGTGTGAAGTAGATATTTTTCAGACATTGTCATTAACTTTAAAAATTTTTTTGTCAGTTTCCCTGTTGCAACTTGCAAGCTAGAGACGCATCGAGTACTCGGTACTCTGCCATATTTTGATCAAGAACTCGGTCAATACCGTGTAGTTGTAAAAAATTGAATATTGTTCAAAGCAGATTTTACAATTAATAAAAAAGTGCAAGCATATAATATACTGCAATCATTTACAATTCAAATTTGAAAGTCAAATTCAAATTTTGAGAATAATGAATATTTTTATGCTTCAATGGAGTAAATCTTATATTTTAATGCCCCAAAGTTAATGAAACTTATTTATTAAAAATGGAACAAAAAAGGTAAGTACAGAAAATATGAAATTTCTATGTTATTAAATGGATTTTTGAAGCATAAAAATACCTTTTCTTAAAAAAATAAAACAGCGTTAAAAGCACAAATGTGCAGGAACACTGCAGACACGTGTTCTGGCATTACAAGAAATGCTTTTTTTCAATGCACAAAACGTGAGCTTATGGATTTGAAGACATCCGACAAAAGTCGTATTTTTTAAACATTCATTAGCTCACATTTTATGCACTGAAAAAGATGTTCCTTGTGATGCAGAAACACGTGTCTGCAGTGCTCCTGCACATTTGTGCTTTTAACGTTGTTCCATTTGCTTTTAAAAATTATTTACGTTTGGCGGACTAGAAGTATGGATTGATATGATTTGTTTTAATTCCAACTTGATTAACACTACCTTTTTTGTATTTGCTTATTTTTAATTTAAAAAATAACTTATTTGTCAAATTATTGGCAGAAACAAATCTTTTCAATAATGCGCAATTAAATTTCGGCTGAAATTTTGTTTTTAAACTTATTATTTTTGTGTGTGTGTGTGTGTGGACATGGAGGTATATACTACTCTTCCACTGACCACTGAGTTCAAATTTCGTCACGTGTGTGTCGGTGGTTCTTCTTAAAACATAATTGGAACTTGGAACTCGATACTCGACCAAAGTGCTACTCGGTACGTCTCTAATGCATGAATTACTGAAAGGTACTTTTGTTCAATGAAATGATAAAAAAATATTTCCTAACATGTTTCTTCGACATACTGGGTTGATAAAATTAGAATTTTTATTATATCCTCCTTGAATGTATACGCGAACCTTTCAAACCTTTTTTTTTAATGCCTGGTCTGTGCTCGGCAGTTATAAAATGGCTTTTAACAATTTTCCAGTGCACAGTTCACCGTTTTTCGGTAATGTTAATTTTTGTTCTCAAGATGTCATTATTGTATTTAATGATATTGATATCAATTATTTTCATTACTGCATTAAAAAATTCAAACCCTAAGCAGTTTTAAATCGAATAAAAGAAGTAGAAATACCTTTTCCGTCGGACTGCGATCTATTGTTTCCACTTTATATCATGTAACTTGATTTTATGTTATGTTATTAGGTAGTTTTTATTACTTACTCCTTTCTTCGGATTGAAATGTTGCGTTGAAAACCCGAGTACAGTCAAATACATCAGTTGATATGAAAAAATAAATTCAAAGAACGGGAATTTATTTCTAACTTGTAGCATTGTGGAACTGATAAAATTTTATTCAGGGCGAATGACTAATGACTGAGAATAACATCCATATTTATAGTGGAATAATGTTTTTGTTTGTGATAGTTCTTGAAATTGCGTCTTTTATCTCAATGACTATTATACATCCCCCTCCCCCCTCGCAATATTAATTTCTGTTCCCGCCCTCCGCCCCTGTTTGTAACTGAAAAGGAAAAAAAAACTTGGAATGTTCCTATTTATTCTCAAGTATCACTTATTGTGATATGTGCAGTAGTTTCGAAAATTCGATTTTTAAAAATTTTGTTTATCATTTGTGCGCACCATGTTCAATATTGAAATTTAGATGATTAATAAAGCACTTGAATTTATTTTATAGCTTTTCTTTTCTCTCTTTTTTTTCTGCCTTCATTTCTCAATTCTATTTTCTACGCATTCTGCAAATTTTCTAGTTTGCAGAATAAGTTAATTTCCTGACACATGGTCTTCTTTTCTTCTGTCACCCTTTGGCGAGAGAACTTGAGTGGACAACTCAGACAGCTTTCCCTGCTATTCCTTTCGCTGAATACCGATTTCTCGGAAATCGTAAGAAGTCAGCTCTAGAAACACTTTGAAGCGAAAACACATGTTTACTGACTTACGGAGGGGAACAGGCCGGGTGGGAAACATGTTTTGGAACAGGATCCTTCGCAGCTCTCTCTGCCCTCGTCCGATCGCAAAGACAGTACCGACGGGCACAGCTTAGATTTATGGCTGTCCATTCACGTACTCAGTGATTGACGCTGTCCATCATGAAATCTGACCAATTAGCAGTGCAAAAAAAATCGAGTTAGACCCTCCCAAATACACCCTCTGTGTTGCCACAGATTCCGTGTTTTCGCCGTGTCAGATTTTACGGAGAGGTTTAGAAGAGCCTTAAGCTAAAAGTTCTTAGTGCTACACAATTAAAAAAAAAGAAAAAAATTTCATCAAAAAGAATAAAAATTTCATCGAGTCCATTAAAACAGTTGAGACATTCCTTACATTATTAGTCAGAATATCATCCATATCTTTTGAATGTAAATCAAAATTCTTGTTAATGAAAGTCAAAAAAAAAAAAAAAAAACTAGAAAAACAGGTTATTTTCAACAAAACACTTTTTGGAAACAAACATTTTCAAAAGAAGTCAAGCTTTAACTGGGTTGCAAACGTGGCACAAACCACAAACTAGTTTTTTTTTCCTGTTAATGTAAATATTAAGCACAGATTTGGGGGAGAGGGTGGGACGGGGGGGGGGGAGACTAGCCATATTTTGAAAGATTCTTAGTGCTACACAATGAGAAGTTAGATTCACCTTGAACTACGATACAAGACACAAGCAGAGCGGGCAGATGCAAATTAAAATTGGAACAAAAATGGGGCAAATACAGGAAAACTTGAGTTTGTGGTAAAAACAATGCAATAAATGCGATTTTTGCAATTGAGGCAGCTGCTTTACCCTCAAAATGAAAGGATTAGAAAGGAATTGCCAAAAAAAAAAACTGCATGGCAAAAAAAAAAAAAAAAGCCTTCAAAATGCTTCGGACACCATTCTTGCCAAATCTTAAGCAACTTTCTTGACAATTCTAGGTTATTTTCAATTTTCATGATAATTCCAAGTTTTTCTGGTGTGTTGCAACTCTTTGTGCAAATATGATAGGAAAACAAAAAAGGTTACCAACAACATGCTTCCACTCCCTCTAGGAAGGAATTTTTAGCTGTTTAGCATTTCAATCCCATCTCTTGCAAACAAATATTGTTAATTATAATCAAATTCAAAATGAAGCAAGAGTTAGAAATACATTTAAAATGTATTTTAACATATGGATTGTTAGCAAAGGGCAGAATTTTAAATTGAGGCAGTAAGAAGGAAAGGGATGTACGTGGCAAAATTAAAAATTTCAAGATAACCAGTACAAGCAGTAGGGGTACCTTTCCTCTGTCTTGGGGCAAGAGATAGTACTAGTAGCCCAGGTAAGTGTTGCTGTACAACATGTTATAAAAAAAAAATCAATGAAAGCCTACTTAGGACATTATCTTTAAACGTGTTTTACTCAAAACTTGAAGATGTCCACTTACATCTCTTTGTGTTTCACTGTCTCAATTAGTGAAACTTCTCTGGAGCGACCACTCTCCGTTCCTGAAAAAAGTGGTCATTAATGGAGCTTGGTCGCTCTTGGAGGTCATTTTTGAACATGCAAATATACCACCATAGTTGTTATTTACCTTCATCCTGCAGTGCATTAACCAAGAATATTTTCATAAGAATGTATTTAAATAAAGAAACTTTTTCTTTTTTAATTTTAAATGTAAAATATACTTTTTACATGATTTTTCTGTTTAAAAACTAATAGCTTTAAAATTCGCCTGCTTCAGATTCTTTGTTTTTCCTAAAACAACTTTAGTTTCTAGTTTAGTTTTCCGCTGCAAAAATAAATTAATAATGTGTCCTTATTATTAGTGCAAGATAAGATTATCTATTTCTGTTAGAGTTTGTTGTGCTGACAGCTTTTTTTTTACTGCTAATTTCCTTTAATTTCCTTACTGATTTTCGTTTCTTGTGTAAGTTCAAGACTTCTGCACATTTCTTGAGAGAGAGATTGCTTGGTTTTTCGAAATTCTGACTGCAATATATGGTATGGTGACGAAAAGCACAATGCAAAATTTAATGAAACCAACTCTTGAGCTTTCAAAGGCACTAAAAATAGATTTTGTCCACTCTGATGAAGTAGGAATGCTCTCTTCTAACCCCCTCTTCCATAAGCAACGAAGAAATTCAAAGAAATGACCTTTTAACAAAGTTCTATTCTCATCAACCGCCCTTAATGAAAGGTGCACACTTGACTTGCTCTGAGATTTGCATGTGCCACCTTAGCTTCCCTAGGGTCCGAAAAACAACGCCCTCCTTTTTATAACTTTAACGAGGTTCCAAGCAGAGAGAGCAAGAAAGGAACAGGTTTGGACCCACTGGAGAATAGATTTTAATCCTTATTCTGGTTTCTTTCCACCTTTGTTAATATGTTCTGTGCACATATGAACTTTATTTTCTATTACTTTTCTTCTGTTGTCTCTCTCTCTTTGAGTTTTCCCCAACAAAAATTCCGGTATTTTTGAATGCTGAGGTTTACGATTTGCCGGTCGTTGTGAGAGGTTTCAATGGTCTTTCCCAGAGATATTTTAACATTAGTCATATACCGGGAAATTCGGTGCCTCAGAAAAGTGGTCGTTAATGAAGGTGGTCGCTATATAGAGGTGGTCGCTCATAAAAGTTTCACTGTATTAGACTATTATTTAGGAAAATGATTACTACTTACCAGACACAAACAAATTAAAGCTTTTACGATGTTCTCCAGCAATATTTTCAGCTACACATGTATATTCCCCTGCATCAGTCTCTTGAACTTCTGAAAAAATCAGTCTCATATCTTGAACATAAATCTGTCCACTATCATTTATTACATGACCTTTAGGATCTTCCCACCACATTTTTGGACGTGGAAGACCTTTTGGCTTGAGACATGTTACATCATATGATTCATGAACAGTAACTACAACACTCTGATCAGCATTCAAATGAGGATCAAAAGCATTCAAGAAGTCATCAATATCTAAAATCAAAAAATAAAATAAATCTTAAATGAGTAAAATAAAATTAGTGAAACAATAATAAACATATATTATTTCTATACATATAAAGCAAATGTTGCTTCCTTGTTACTCTACCTCTGATACCCAAAAACCCCTACAGTACTTAAAATCTTGAAATTTCCTGCAAAATGACTTTTGTTTCTAGGCTACAGCTAAAACTTCAAAATAACATTTAACCCACCCACGAGAACAGGAAATTCCAAAAAATGCTTTTTTTAGCACAGGGCTTTTTAGTTCACAATGCCATTCTGGTGGCCACATATTTTCACATGTGGAATCCCTTCCCCCAAACAAGAAAAAACAAGGTTGAGTCTAAAGGAGATAATCCCTTTTGTAGCATGACAAGTGAAGATGCAGTTCCGCCCACATTCCTTTCCCTTCTATGCTTCATTGGACCCACGTGGTGCTGTGGAGATTCATCTATAGCTGTATTTTCTTGCAATGAAGAAAAGGTCTTTTGGAATTCTTAAATTTTCTACAAAATAAATTATTTTAGATCAGAAGAGATAGCCAATTTTGAAAAGTATAACAATAATAGTAATAATACTTTTTCTGTTGAACCATATTTTTGTAAATTACAATATATTTTTCCATTTAGAAACTATTAATTTTCACTGCCTACAAGAATAAAGCTTTTCTGGATCAAATATTTCCCCATAGATGCAATGTTCAGGATCCTCACTTAATTGAATAATTTCCTCGGATAATCGAATAATACATTAATCAATTTTCGTAAATTTTTTTTCTGTGAAATTTTGTTAATAATTAAAACAAAATTAGGCAAGCACAATTATTTACTTTAACATATAAAGTAATATATTTTTCGCCAACAACAGGCGAGAAAAACATCGTCAACATTTTCACATTCCATAAAAATATTTCCGTTATTCAGTCTAATTTCTTTTGTTGTTACAAAAAAAAAGAGAGAGAGACAGAGAGAGAGAGGGAGAAACTGTAGATAGCACTGAGGATATTAAATAAATGCGAAGAAATTTAAACGTTACAGACGATAATATGTTGATAAATATTTGATGTAAAATGCGGCAGATGGGGAGGGGTTGGGAGTTAGAAAAAAATCCCAAAAAGATAATGAGCAGTTCCACTATTATGCATTTTTTCAAAAAAATAATTTCGTGAAATTTTTTTCTAAAATAAAGATTTTATAAAGTTGTAGGTTTTTTTTCATAATGCTGATACATACTTTTAATATATTCTTTAGGACCGTAATCAGGCATTTATTTCTGGGTGTATTTTACTGAACCGATTTCTCGTAAAATTTATATGGTCAATGAAGTTTGATTTCATTTGTTTATTTATTGATTTTTGCAACAATAGGTTATTTAAAGTAGAGATGCTGCCTTAAGGACATTAACATACTACAGGGGTCTGTTCAGGATTTTTCACAGGGTCCGTTTTTTGTGAAAAATCAAATAATTTTGTGAAAAATGAATCAATTTTGTGAAAAATCAAATTATTTCGCAAAAAAAAAAAAAAAAATCTGTTAAAACGAAATTTTAGAATTTAGAGATGGCACAAACTGCATCAATTAAACTTAAAGTTAAATGTTTTCCTCTTCTATGTCGAGAATATCATTCTGGAGTGTTTTTTATATCGTTCTGGACATTTAGTGAGGAGGAGGGGCATCGCTATCTCAAGTATCAACATTTATCTGCCATTCTACATTATGTTAAATTATACTAGAAACATTTCTGTACAGTATTTAAAATATTTGTAACAAAAAAAAAAAAATAAATAAAATAAAATTCAGACAAGGGTTCAGCATTTTTAACTTCTTGACCCAAGACTTTCTTAAAAAGCACAGAATTTCGTATAAAACTTATAAATTCCGTGATTTTTACAAAAATAAAAAGATATTTTAATTGTTTACCTCTTAACAAAGCGTAATAAACATCAAAAATTCGAAAAATAGGATTCCCATAGCGGATGCAAAGAGATCGCAATTCTCAAAGTGAAGGCATCAAAAGTATAAAAACGGCTTGTAAAAGAAATATTTTTGATAAATTTTTTTTAAAATTGCATTTTAGAGTCCTATGATAAACATTTCATTAATATCTGTGGACAAAGTTGAAGCAAAAATAAAATAAAATAAAATAAAATAAAACCATCTATATCTATCCTCATAAAAGAAAATGGAATTTTGCTTTAAAAACTTCAAATGAGAGTTCTAACAAAAATAAAAATACTTTTCATTTATTTGCATCCTAATAAAGCGAAGTTAGCTTGAAAAAAGAACAAAATATGATTCTCATATCGGATGTTAAAAGATTGCATTTTTCAAAGTGTAGACATCTAAAAAACAAAAAAAAAAAAAAAAAAAAAAACGGTAATTAAAAGAGTTTATTTAAAGTCAATCATCCTTGTTAGCATAGAAAAATCAAAACTCATATAATTTTCTCCCAAAATAACAGTTAAACATCGCACCGCACCTTAAAAACGCAAATATTGACAAGCTGGTAAAATGATGAGAATTTTTTCTAATCAAGTAAGTCATTATACAGAGGCGTAGCTAGACCCGACTTTCGGGGGGGGGGTCTTCTTTTCTATATATATATATATATATATATGAGTGTGTGTGTGTGTATATGTATATATATATATATATATATATATATATATATATATATATATATATGTATGTATGTATATATATGTAAATTTTTTTAGTATTAAAAAAAGAGGGAGGTGAATCTTACATACTTTGGAATGGGGTGCCCCAATTCCGATACTTGTGTCAAACAAAACAAAAGCAAAGAATTTATTTTTTTAATGTTGTGGAAAATTTAACTTTTCTTTCTTTTCCCTCCATTTAATTTAAAGTGAAATTTTCTAGCAACGTCTTGTCAAAACCAGTCTATCTAAATCAGGGGGAAATCAAATATCTGATGAGCGTATTCCGTTCATTTCAATGTGACTGTTTGATTTAGAGGCTAACACACATCTACAAAAGCTAGCATCCCTTGAAAGCTAATAGATACTTCCATTTCCGCCTGTAAACTGGATGTTTGACTTTCAATCTCATCGATGGTCAGACTATAAAGACTTTTTATTAACTTGGTTTGCACTAGAAGTATGAAGCAAAATAAAAAAAGACTTCTTGAATTATAACCCGCAAAAAGTGAAATTGCTTTTCATATCGATATATTTATATGTTGCTTTTTATGTATTTACATTTATGCTAATTCTTAAGTATTTAATAAAATTTGAATAAAAGAGTTAGGGAAGAAATGTTGGCGGTAGAAAGTTATTCGCTCAACATCATACCATCAGTTCTCCTTTCAAGTCTTTATTTTTAATTTTATTAGCTGTTTCAGAATTTACATAAATATCTTTTTGAGAGAGCAACAGCAATTTCGGGTATTATAAACAGAAGTCTTTTTTCTTTCCTACTTTTTAATCCGAACCAAGCTAATAGAAATAATCTATATTCATTTCGTTTTTAAACATTTTATTCATGTAATGCTATGCAGTTTTTCTTTTGAATTAAAATAAAATTACCTTCAGAAGGGTCCGATGGGACTAATGCTGCTTTGCAGACTGTACTTCGTTTTCTTCACACGACGTTAACTTTCTCTTTTTAGAGCAATCCTTTTCGTCATTTTAATTTTTTTCTTTGGATTGCAAAAAGCTTGTTATCGGTTTTTCTCCTTCATTATGCAACAACTTTCACTTTGTACTATTTTAAACAGACTGTACGTTTCCAAAAGAAAACGCAGTAAATACTGGCTGAAAAATCAATGTGATTGCAATGGATACTCTGGTTAGCAAAGGTCGTTTTGACTATGACCTATGACACACACGAGACCAGACCAACAAAAACCTCTATCGTCTCGAATTCCGATTGTGCTATCATTTTTGGATTCGAAGCCTAATGATCTTTAAAGCAGCAAACAAAAACATTTTCTTCAACTCAGAAACAGAGGAATTGTCTTCAAGAGCTGAGGAGGTAGTGGAAAAAAGGAGAAATGTGTTCCACAAATAGGCTTTCTAGGAAGATTAACCAAAGGACAGTCGTTTTGCGCACTTTCTTGGAAGAAGAGTAAAAGGGTGAAATTCACAGGTTTGACATGTAAAATGAACATTTCAAGATCATGGTTATAGGTCATTCAAGTTAAAAGCCATTTCGCTCTGTTATCTGGATTAGTACTGTTCTTTCGTTGCTCTCTTTCTTAAAATTGTGATTCCTTAGAAAACCGAAATGATTGGAGTGAAAAGAAAGTATAAGTTTTTTTTCAATTGATGAAAAAAGGAAAATCGTAGAATACTGGCCAAGTTAGATTTGCAGCAATTGCTAACCTCAAGATCCTTCAATCCTTCAAGATAATGAATCAAAAAAAAAAAAAAAAAAAAAAATCAGGGACCAAAAAGCAGTAAAAGACTTTTTCTTGAAAAAGATATGCTTAAAGTTTCTTTTACTGTCAAAATGATTCCTTAAACTCGCCATAAAGCACTTAATAATGTAATAATAGAATAAATACCAAACAAAACTAATAAAGAGGAATTTTAATCAAGAGCCCATATTGTCCTTAGTATTGATTTCAAATTTTCACCATCATATTTCAAATTTCTATAAAAGGTTTCTTAAAGCCCCAGTATCTCAAAACCTCTTTATCTCGATTTTTTTCTTTCATGTGAAATTCGAAATATACAGATTCGACTGTATGCAATATTCCCACTGCGCAGCTCATAAAATTAAACATATTTAACAATTTGCAGAATCTATGACAAAGAAAGGCTGCATATATGTTGATTTAACAAATCAATCTCATTTCTAAAGCAAAGTGTCAAATTTTACTCAATTATCAAAAAATTGTCGCAGCAGAGGGAGGCGTCTTTATGCTTGAGGATTACACATGCAGCAGATTTTCAATGGCATTGGAGGGTGGGGGGGAGCAAAGTGAATTTTTGACTTTTGTTACTCAGAAAAAAGTCGTTTTGATTATTTTTCTTTTTCTTCTTTTTTTGCTTTTCTCTTCTTTTTCTATTTTTTTTTTTGAGACTAACGTTTCGGGGGGGGGGGGGGTTGTCCCCAAACCCCCCCCCCTTAGCTACACCCCTGTCATTATAAATGTTCAACGCCAGACTCTAAGTGGTGATAATTTTGAAGTTGGTAACCCTATCTGAAGCGATCATATTTTTCCCCCACCCTTACTATCCCTTTGCAGTTTTAAGTTCATTTCGCAGATATATATTATTACGTTATTACCTTACGTTTACATTTTCCGTCTTTTATGCAATTTGTGTTTTTGTTTTTGTTTTCGGAATTTTTGTCTATTGTTGTATTTTGATCGTGATTTTTTACTTCTTGTTTCTTATTCATTCTGTTATTGTTTGATTTTGTTTATTTTCATTTGTTTTGGTTTTGCTTTTGATTATGTCTCAAATCAATAGGTTTGCCAATCTTCGGATTAAGAAATTTCGTTTTTTGAACCATTTAAAATTTCTTCAAGAGTGTAGGCGCAAGAAAATTATTCCGAAGTTTATTTCTTTGAAATGTAATTTACCACGTTCTGTAAAAATTGACAAAGTAATCTTTCGGTCTAAATTGGCTTTACTCAGAGCTTCGATCCAGGAAACTAGGAAACATTTATCGTTTATTGAACGTGAACTTTATGATTTACATCTGGCGGTTTCTAATTCCATTCCGAACTTTAACATTATTGACAGAAATTCTTGGTCTAGAACCCTTCGTTCCTCTGATAAACATCAAATTGTTTTGAAAAAGAAATTAGCTATGCTTTGTAAATCTTCTCATGTCGTTCCTCTTGATAATTTACCTGTTGTTAATAAGAAGGTTGTTGTTAATCTTTCTAGCGTTCCATTAAGTAATTCTCAAATTGAGGCTCTAAAATGTAATGATAATTTTGCTGTGAGTGTTAATCCTTCTTTTTCAAAGCTTATTGCTCCTGTTGAGAAAGCTTTTAAATTTAGTGCCTTAACTTCCTCTCAAAAAGATTCGATTCGGCATCTTATAGCTTCTAATATTGACTTTAACTCGAAAATTTCTAAACCTGTATTTGCTAATACTGTTAGCCGTTCTGTTAAAGACTTAGTTTCGAATTCTGATCTGGTTGTTACCAAAGCTGACAAGGGTGGCCAAATTGTTGTTCTTGACAAATCATCTTATGTTGATAAAACTAATGATTTGATTTCTTCTGGGCCATATGCTGAAATTTCTAAAGATCCTAGTGATAAAGAGTTAAAAACTATTGCATCTGCTGTTAAGTCTGTTCAGTCTATTCCTTCAAATGTTAAACGCTCTGTTGTTCCATCTATTGCTAATTGTGCTAGATTTTATGCTTTACCTAAGGTGCATAAAGCTGGTATTCCTTTCAGGCCGATTGTTTCCAATATTGGTACTGCTTCGTACAAACTTGCAAAATATTTAGTCTCTGTGTTTTCTCCCCTTAGGAGTCACAATTTATTTACCATTAAAAATTCTGTTGAGTTTGTTAAAAAAATTCATAGTTTCGTTCCAAATAATTCTTTTATGGCTTCTTTTGATGTTAACTCTTTATTTACGAACGTTCCCGTCGAGGGTTCATTGTTATGCCTTCGTAGAAGACTTTCTGAATTTCATTTCACCAATACGGAAATTGAGGATTTAATTTTCCTTACCAGTACTTGTCTTAAACAATGTTCTTTTGTTTTTAATGGGAATTTTTATATTATGTTAGATGGTCTGGCTATGGGTAACCCACTTAGCCCCATTCTTAGTGATATTTACATGCATTATTTTGAGGTTAAGCTGTTCCAAAAACTGCAGTTCCAATTTTATGTTCGGTATGTTGATGATTGTTTTGTTCTAATGAACCAGAATCAGTTTGAGAGTGATGAGGTTTTATCTATTTTA
Organism: Uloborus diversus; assembly: GCF_026930045.1. Taxonomy (NCBI): domain Eukaryota; kingdom Metazoa; phylum Arthropoda; class Arachnida; order Araneae; family Uloboridae; genus Uloborus; species Uloborus diversus. The sequence continues at coordinate 95,189,703 of NC_072733.1, forward strand.
AACTCCATTGATCCTCATATTCAGTTTTCTTGTGAGAAAGAACGGAATAATTGCATTTCATTTCTTGATGTACTTGTTTCTCGTACAGAAATTGGTTTTGAAACTACTGTTTATCGCAAACCTTTTGCTGTCTCTTTACCTCCTCATAGACTATCGTCTCATCCTCCAAATCAAAAATATTCTGCTTTTAATTCTTTTGTTTATCGCGCAATTAATATTTGTTCTTCGTCGGAACTTCTTAAAGTGGAACTTAATTATCTTAAAGCTGTGGCAATTGATAGAGACTATCCGCCAACTTTGATTGATTCCATTTATAAAAAACTTTCAAATAAATCCCAAACTAATGTTCTTAACCGAACCTTCATCAGAAAGAATTTGGTTGTTTTGCCATTCTTTCCATCTGTAAGCTATCAGGTTGCTAAGATTCTAAAACGTTTCCAATTCCAGGTGGTGTTCTCTCCTATTAATAAACTTTCATTCTCTTCTCTTAAAGATCCTATTCACCCTCTTAATTGTTGTGGAATTTATAGAATTAATTGTAGTTGTAAACTTGCCTATATTGGACAGACTCGGCGTGCTTTAAAAATTCGCTTGAAAGAGCATCAAAATTATGTGAAAAAACAACAATTAAATAAGTCTAGTATTGCTCAACATTGTTGGGATTCGAATCACTCTTTTGATTTTACCTCTTTTCAGATTATCCAAAAATGCCCCAATTCATCAGATCTAGACTTTTGGGAATCCTTTCATATTTTGAGGAACAGTTCTAACTTAGTTAACGATCTTAGTGCAGTTCCATATTTTTCTAACATTTGGCTCCCATATCTTTAATACTGTCCTTTCCCCATTCCCCCCCCCCTCTTTTTTTCCCCCACTCATTTTTATCTATCTTTCTTTGTTTATTTTTGCCTTTTTGTCTTGATTGACACCCCCCCCCCCCCCCAATTTTCTTCTATTTATCTTTATTTTTCCTTTTTTCGAATATTTTTGTTTCTGTTTATCTTTTTTCATGGTTTTCCATTCTGCTTTTCCTTTCTTGCGGTTCACGGTTACTGACAATTTCTTTTCTTTTTGTTTAAGCTTCGGCTTAATCCTTGTCCAATTGAATTCTTTCTTTCTGGGTTCGTACCTAAGCGAAAGCTCCTGACCTTTGCTTGCATTCCTATTGGTTCCTGAAAGGTTTATAACTTTGTCATTGGTGTTTGGCTAATCCGCTGTTTTTATCTTTTAAGCTGCATGCTTATCTGCTCTTGGCTTTTGTCGGATGTCTTTTCATCCATAAGCTCATTATTTTTGCATTGAAAAAGGCGTTCCCTGTAACGCCGAAACACGTGTCTGCTGTAATTTATAAATTTGTGCTTCTACTTACGTTGTTTGGTTTGACTTTAATATATTATTATTGTTTATTAAATCATGAGCGGGGAGAAAAGTGCTTACCAAAGCCTTTTCAGAAAAGTTTACAACAACACCGCTGCTAATTAGCTGTGATAAAACAAACAAGCATTATATTTATTTGGCAGTAGCAATTATTTATCGTTTGCAGGAGCATCGCAAGAGTGCCGTTTTTTTTTCTTTCTTTTCTTTTGCAAAATTAGACGATTTTGTATAAGCTGATCCCTCTAACTTGACTTCAGAAAAGGTTCCAAAAAATATCGGTTTATACACAGAAATATGCGTTATTTTGCTTTCACATTTGCTCTTTTAATAAACAATTTGTGAAAGATCCGATCTTGTTTATCAGAATTTTGTGAAGGGTCCGTTTTGGTTGATCAGGATTTTGTGAAAGGTCCGTTTTGGTTGATTGGAATTTTGTGAAGGGTCCATTAATGGACCCAAATATTCTCTGGCCAGACCCCTGTACTAATGTAAAAAATGACGCATCTATTAAATGAAAGAAAGAAATCCTATTCATTCACTATACTTCCTTTCTGATAAACTATTCAATGTCTTTATAAAAACTCAAAAGAATAGATTAGATGCATGTACTTAATGTGCATTTGAAGTGATGCTTCTAGAAGTCTTATTTTTTGAGGAATAAGATACGTTAAATAATAGAAATGCACTGTCAAATTTAAAGAATTTTAATGCTTTTGTTGACGTGAGTCAGGTATTTAAAATTTGAAGAAAAAATTGCTTTGATGTATCATTTCGTAAAAAAGAATGTTCGCAATAATTACAATATAAGTAATAAATACTGAACACTTATACTGCGCTCATTCGTCCCGTTTTGGAATATGGGTTTCAGGTATATCGGGCTGCCTCTGTCAGTAACCTTGAAAAACTGGAAAGGGTTCAGCTCTCTGCTGCAAGAATCATCACTGGCCTCCGAAATAGTTGCCCAAGGGATATTGTTCTGTATGAGGCTGACCTGCAACCTCTAGGACTCCGAAGCAGATATCTCCTGGCTAAATACTTTGCTAAGCTTGTTAGTTATGGTGACCAGAACAGGACCTCCAGTTATGTACGAAACTGGAAGAATAATCGCCTTAAGATACAGAGTTCTCTTGGCTTTGCTGAAAGCGAGGGTTTCCTTTTTAATGAAGTTGAATATGTTTCTCTGACTTGTGGTCTGCATGCTGCCCCATCATTATATGAACGAGTTTTCTTCAAACCTCACTTGTGCTCGTACACCAACAAGAGCTCCCAAAACCGGAGTATCTTAGACAACTTGCTTTGGAGGTTATTCACCAAATCCCATGTGATGCATTGCAAATATATACTGACGGTAGCAGGGGTGACGGCGCTATCTCCGGTAGCGGTGTTTATATCAGAGAAGGAAACGTCATTAAGATTTGTATTAAAAACCCCGATTTTTGCTCCGTCTTCGGGGCCGAACTTCTAGCTATTGAGGAGGCTCTGAATTATTGCGTCACAGAGAGTATCAGTACTGATATTTGGATCTTGAGTGATAGCCGAAGCTCTATTCAGCATCTGTCTGAATGGTGGAAACAAGGTGACAAAACGATGCTGAATATAATCGAACATCTAAAACACTTGAGTAAACCTCTCACCATTACTTTTCAATGGATACCGTCACATGTTGATGTATTTGGAAATGAGATTGCTGATGGGCTGGCTCGTCAGGGGAGCCGAGAGATTTCTCCTCATAACGGATGCCTTTCTTTTTCAGAAATTGCAACCCGTGTTAAGCAAAGCATCAGTTCCTCTTGGAGACAGCCCCCTATTCATGAATGGTACAAAGCATTCCGCCCTGGTGCTGCTTTACTTCGGGCAAGTAGTAGAGAACATCAAACCGTCCTAGCCCGAATGAGAAGTGGACACACTTGAGCACAGCGACATGTGGCTGGTATTAAGGTTTTCCCCTTGTGCAAAAAATGCAATTTGCCTCAGGCTGCTCCCGCCCATATTTTCTCTTGCATCGGCTGTGACCTGAATCAGCTGTATTCCGACCCTTCTGCTGTTTCGGAGGGACTTTGTTCGCACAGCTTCATGGACTTGGTATGATGTTTCTGTCTGCCAAGTGGGACAAGCAACAACAACATAAATACTGAAGATAAAGTCATGAGTTTTCACTCTTTCAAAACAAGTGTGTATTTTTATATCAAGTGAAGTGCGAAAATAAATAAATGATTAAAATATATAGTAATAATAATGTTTATAGCAAAAAAAGTAGTAAAAAGCATTTTTTGAAATAGTTTGAAATTTTTCGGAGGGGTTTGAACCCTAAAAATCCACCCCTTACGTACAGCCCTGATATACTTTATTGTACTATTTACTGGTATTCAATTACAAATGTTTTCAGTGAAGAAATCAGAAATTTTTGTTCGTTTTAGTCAAGACTTTCACTTTTATGCACATATTGTGAGCGAAATTTTAATGTAACTAAAAAGCGAACCAAATTTAACTAACAAAATATTTGTTCATAACAAAATAGTCGTTCATGATTCTCTTTTCTTTTCATTTCATTTGTTAATATTTCAAAAAATATTATCAATTTCTCAGCAAAAAAATTCTCCCATCATTGAATAGTTTTTTCTTTGGGTCATGGAATATTTTGAGATTTTTTAAAAAAAATTAATTCTCCACTATAAATGGTTTCAAAAAAAAAAAAAAAAAAAAAAAAGATGTCTTCAATTGTTCACATGTGCCTCAATGAGGGGAGGGAAGGCACAAATGAACAATCCTGGGATACATGATTTTTAAAAAGATCTGGAGAAGATCTCCAAACTCTCACTCTTTTCCTAATATTACTATAAAAGATAGAAGGAATTGTGCCTTTAAATTTAAATTTTCAAATTTAGCTGAGGAAGATACCCAAATTCTTCTCTACACATTAAATGTCTTTAAACACAGACAAATTTTTGCTCTTCTAAAACTTCAACTTTTATAAATTTCCGGAGGTTCCCCTGAGCACCTCCCTCTTAGTATCAGCACAGATAGCTTTAAATTTTGTTTTACAAAATTCCTCCGGAGAATCTTCGAATATTTTTTCACATGCAACCTAAAAATGACTTCTTGAAAAAGATTTCGGGAGACAGGGAATCCTCTTTCCTCCATCTTTCCCAAACCTAAACCTTAAGTCACATCTTTGGGACCCCAATTTGGAAAAAAAATCGGAATAAAGACCTTACATCACTTTTGTGGCATTAGGAGATCCTCCTAACATTGATGAAGAAGGTATACTGTTGAGTTTTTTTAACTTTAGGGTCAAAAAACTTCCAGAGACAGCCCTTAGTTAATGAAATATTTTCATAAAAAGCCTCCAAACTTCCCATTTTCTAAACTTAACCAAACATCGACTAAAATTGCGTCTTTCATACTTCACTGACAAAGCTTTTCCAGAGAGGGCCTCCGAACCTTCTTCATTTCCCAAGCGTCATCAGTTGCAGCTTAAATTGGAGTGTTCAATGCCAAAAGACTTCCGGAGGAGAGCGACCTAGTAACGTAAATTCACCAGAAGTTGCGTAAAAACTCCTCCTAATGACTCCAATTTTGAAATATTTTAAAAGTAAATTACCAAAGAATTCCTCTCCTAACATCCCCAAAGATAGTCTATGATCATGTTTTCTCGAGTTCTATAGCAAAAAACTTTGCAGAGAGAACACCTGGACTTTAACAGTCATCTTAACGTTATCACATATAGCATAAAAATGTGTTTTTAACCTATTTGTGCAAATTTTTGGAAAGTGCATTCGATCCCCTAATATTTGCCAGTGAAAACTTGAAATTGACTATGGTGAGGAAAAATACTCAGGAAGGAACCTTAACCCCATCTCACCTAACTTTAAAACCAAAACGTTCCGAAAATTGCGTTTTTGACATCAATTTTTCAAATTTCTACGAGAGGGTCCCCCCTTCATGCATCCGCTTCTTTTTACTACCTTTCTCCAGCAATAGGTGGGGTATAGTGTTTATACCCTAGCTTTTATCTTCATTTTTTTGATAGGGAGTCATATCATGTTTGCACACCTCTTTCTGGTATGCGAAAGTATTTTTATCTTCCAATGTGATAATCTACTGAGCTTTATATGAGGTTTTTTGCCTGAACATGGTTTTAGCTACTCCAGACTCATGAACATAAATCTAGAGCGCAGCTGCAATCTCTGGATGCTGTAACTGACCTTTCCGGTGTTTGCTTGAAATTCCGTCTTAGCTCTGGCCATGGGGCGGTAATTTGTAGCTTTATATCCAACTGAGGTGCATATAGTGTTTTCAGACCTTTAAAATGTTCACAAAATTATTTATATTCTTCAGTATACCATATAAGTTTAATTTAAGTAAAAGCGGTATTTAGTCTTAAATTTTTCAAGAGAGGGACCTCTTGTCGAGAAAATTTTATATTGTTCAAACAGGGGTGTCTGTCACTCTAAGAATGATGCCCCCCCCCCAGGGCCTGATTAAGATATAGGGGGCAATAGGCCAAACAGTTTTTCGGAGGTCCCCTTGTATACAACCATACAATTTTGGTCATTGGCTGAATTTTTTTAGTCAGTTGGGGGCCTCAAAAAAGTGGGGGCCCAATGCCATCGCCTATTCAGTAATCAGCCCCCCCCCCCCTGAGATTAAGAGTACTCGCAAAATTGACGAAAAAGACACTGTAAAACAGTGACTCCCCACTTGGATTGAGGTTAGACCCCCCCCCCCCCTGCACCACACGAGCAGCCTTGCTGCTGCTATTATTATAAAAATAAATTGCTGAAATATCTATTCACCATGATGGCCTATGGCTTTTCTCTGTAGCAGATACTAATTTATGTAATAGGCATTTGTATATGCGTTGCAGCTCCCCCCCCCCCCCATCCATAATATGTTGAATTTAACTACCTAAATATATCGATAATATCGATATTTGGAGAGCAATATATCACAGTATTAAAATTCTGATATTGTCCAGCCCTATACTTGAGTCATTCTTCAAAAAGTGTAACTTTTCTGTCACATGCCTTTTACAGAAAACATTTTAAGGAACAATTCATTTAACAATGCATTTTAATTTTATCAAAAATACATCAATTTAAACCTGACAACAATTTTTGAATAATAATTTTTGGTTCGCAACATGTGAATTCTCGACTCCGTGGCATGTCACACGTGACTGTATATGTTGCTTAATAACTTGTTTAATTTTAAGTATGTACTTATTTATTTATTATTTCTTTCACAAGTGTTTCAAATACTAATTGTTTAAGCATATTTAATTTTTAGATATTGTGTTTTAGTTTGTTTTAGTAGGATAAAGAGTTATGTCACACAATAAATTCTCACCTCCAATGCCATTCCTCATTAACACGCGGCAGTAATGACATCAAATTCTATTTTCCATGATACAAGGGAGCCCTCTTGTCTATTTTCAGCCATAAAGAAATTGTGAGATTTTTGCCAAAAAACAAGATGGATTTTGCTTTAAAATCTAAGTACGGTTATTGAGACTTCTCACCTCTGTGAACTTGAATTTCAGTGATGTAAATCAATGTATAAAAAGAAGTAAACAGGTTTTCATATGCTTAACATGTGCAGATTGTAGCAACGAAGAAAAAATTTCTTTGAAAAATGTATCCATTAGGCCTATAGTAACGCAAAATTCCTCACCTCCATGAATCTCAATTCCGTGACAGAATTTATCAATGTCATTATTTCTGAGGTGAAAATAACTGATGGAGGTAAAATACATCAATCTTAGGCATTCTACTAAAATTATAAATGGCCAGTATATTCTCAAATTTACTAAGTACTAGTTTTTAACACACATTTGAACTGAAAGGGTAACTGCTAATTAAGCCATACTTTAATTAAGAGGGCTTATTATTAGATTTCCACTAATCATTAAAATAGCTCATTCTTTGCACAATTTATAAAATACTACTTTGATATTAAATTGGCCTCGATTTTTAAACACATTAAAAGTTTTTCTTCTTTGTTTTATTTCCATGAACAAGGCGTTATTTTATTTTTTTCCAATTTATGAGTAAAATGATTGGAACTTAACTGGGTTGTTTATGGTAACTTCTAGTAGGTAACACTTTCATGTAAGAATTAAAAAAAAAGAAAACAAAAGGTTCTGAAATTGAAATATATTTGTGTTCAAACATTACATTTTCTGGAGAATGACCCACTTGAGTTCTCTACCAACAAAGATAAGACCTTCTTAGAAAGGGGATCACGTTAGCAAGAAGTCATAAACAACAATGAAAATAAGGTCCTAAAGTAAATATTGTTGTATGTAAGAAATATTTTTACTTATAAATGAACAGGATTAAAGCTGGATTTAGCAAAATTAAAGTGAAGAGGGAAAACAGAATACTTACAAGCTATTTGCAACTCTGCAACATATTTTTGATGAGGAATTGTATCTGGTTTCTTACTCACACCTTGGCATTTATATAATCCAACAAGATCACTTGACATTGACACAATTTTAAGGGTACCATTTGGATAAATAACATATCTGAAAAAGAAAGTTAATAATTTACCACTATTTTGAATTAACCCATTATGCGAGGTTTGACTATAAAGTAGGAGGACTGGCTTTGTAACTTCCATTAAAAGCATTAGAAGTGGAATAAGGAGGAGTGGATAGTGCCCTTGACTGCCTGACCTGCATAGCTAACACCAGTACTTCAACATGTACAATAGACAGTTGATTGTCCTTAAGAGCAATTGTATGTCATCTTGCTTTCTGGCAAAATGTAGAGCATAACATTTGAATAACGAGGGAAATGTTCAAGTAGACTGCTGACCAACTGTTTGAATGATAGGTGATGAAAATAGACTGTATGGAAAATTTATTGGAAAAGAGAGCTCAGTGTTTTCTGTGAAGAAGTATTTGAGTGAAATCAAAATTGCAATGCTGAGACATTCTCAATATTTACTTGATTTATCACCTTGTGACTTTTTCTTTAACCCAAAAATAATATTGATACTAAAAAAGGACCCGTTTTGAGACCCTTTAGATTATTTGAATAGGGTATGGTCCCAATTGATTCAGATAATTGGAGTTCCCTACTATATTAGGGTGGTCCTTAAAAATGAACTTTTGAAATTTGAACGGGCCACCCCCCTATTTTCGTTTATTGCCTAAAATAAGACTTCCACAAAAATTTCAGACAAAAAAATGTGTTTTAAGGGTCGCTACCGATTTTCAAAGTTGTGAAAATTCAGCATTTTTTATGAAAATTCAAATGAACTTCACTGTAAACTAAAAAATGCATAAATAAAAATCAATACCACCTGCTGTTTTCACAAGATGTCTACCCTCCCCCTCGTACAAGGTAGAAGGGCGTCAAATTCAAGTTTAACGTTTTGATATGAGATTTTACAACCATATGTTCAGAGAGAAAGATTGGTGAATTTTCTTTTCTTTCATTCGGGAAAAATACTAATAATGACACCGCTGTTTGGGTAAATGGGTAAAGTAGAGGCAAAATTGTAGAAGAAGCAATGCTCATTAAAAAAAAAAAGGATTAATTTCAAAAATTGAAGCAACGTGAGATAGAAAATACAAGACTGCTGTTTGAACTAGTACCAACTCCTTTAGAGGAAAATGAAGGTAAATGTGACTTTTTTGATGGTTACAGCTGTTTTTTAAATGCAAACCAAAATTTATTGTGTAACGTACCCCCTTGTAAAAGAAAAAGAGGTAGGAAGAACATTCTAAACAATGATGTTGCTGTGAGTCTTGATATAGCAAAGTTGAATGATAGAAAAGCAGCTGTTGTCTTGACAACAACAAGAACGCGGCCTAGTATTTGAAAAGTAAATTCTCAGTTGATGTTCCTTTAACTGTGTTTCACATTAATTTAACCATTGTTTCAGGAAAAGCTATTGAGCAATTACTTTTGGTACCAAAACTCCAATCGGGAACAGGAGAAGCAATTGGTTGCTTGCAAAACCCCAGAATCCTGGAAAATCATTGAACAAGTCAAATGCCTGTGTTTTGATACAACAAGACCACGAAAAGTAGTAAACTTCAACAAACACAAGACCACGAAAAGTAGCAAACTTCAACAAACACAAGACCACGAAAAGTAGCAAGTATCCTTATTGAGAAAAAACTATCATGTTCTTGAAATAATGCTTGAGGATGTTGTGGTTAAATCTATTGGATCATCAGCAGGGCCTGAAATAATGATATGCAAACGATTAAACATTGTTGGAGACCTATCAATTACAGTAGTTTTTAAATTGCCTTATTGATGTTTTTATCCCCGTGAAAGTAATCCAAAATGCTCCAGACATCGTCGAGTTTGCCAAGAATCAACTTGACCAGTTTCAAACCTCAAGACGACTACAAAGAATTTTTAGATTTGACCATCACATTTCTTGAAGGAACTCAAAAAAGAGAATACGCTTCAAAGCTCCAGAGGGTTTACATTGTGCTCGATGGATGGCAAAGGGCATTTACGCTCTTAAAATTTATTTATTTATTTAGAGATCAATTTATACTTTTCGAATAAGTAAAAGCTGGCATTAGCGACATATGCTCCTTTGTAGTAAAAACTAAAAAACTATGTAAAGAGTTGGCTTCAAGCAGCAACTGCTGTTTTGCCTCAAAAAATGATTTGAAACTCTTAAAAGGTCTAAAAAAGTATGAAAGAATTTATTATAAGGTTTCTCAAAATGTGCAATGAATGAACAAGTTTGTTTGCCATTTGTAGTATCTATCAGAGGAGTTTGTCGCTGTTGCGTTTTTTAACGATTGTCCTCCTAAAGAAATGAAAGGGAAGATGGTGGATGCTTTAAAAAGAAAAGGAGATGATAAACCCTTTAAGAAAACCCAAATAGATACAGATGCAGTCTTTAAAAAGGGGTTTGAATGATTTTGAATCAAGCAACACAATGCGGTTTTTAAAAACCTTGAGTATACTTTAGAATTTCTACAAAATTATGCGACAGAATGGAAAGACGAATCCTAAAAGCAAAGTAAAGAAATTGTTAGTTCATTTGGAATGTGGAGTTGCACTAATAGAAGAATAGAATAAACTTTTTACGAAAGCAGAGGAACAAAAGCAGTACTGTTAGTGAAACAGTTCAGAAGCAAATATTCGGACTGTAAAAAAGCACCTTATTGTCTTATGGGGCAATATGCTGTGATTTGGTTTTTAAAATCTTAACAGATGTATTTAGTTAAAAATTGTAAGAAATGTTTAGTAAATAATGTTATTTTTACTAAAAATGCGAAATTTTGAAATTTTTTCTAAAAGTTCAAAAGTTTCAGCTGTGGTAGCGACCCCTTAAATTTGTCTTAAAAATCTAAAAAAATTACAGTAATTCTTTTTTATATACTAGATCGAAATTGGGGGGTGGCCCATTGAAAATTCACAAGTTTATTTTTTAACCTCATATAAGGACCACCCTACTACTATATGTATGTACAGTATAACCCCAATTTAACGATTGTCAAGGGACTAGAAAAAGTTATCATTAAATCAAGGATATCGTTAAATCGAGGAACATAGCCATTCAATGCAGTCAAATCCTGACCAGTGAAATGTATCATTAAATTAAGGAAATCGTTAAATCAGGTATTGTTAAATTGAATTTATACTGCATATATATATATATATATATATATATATACATATATTGAGCCAGTCTTATTAATTTACAAACAAATCTTGCAGTTCTTTATTCAAGGAAAGTATACAAAATTTTAAATCACTGAAATAAGTTTGTAAGCAGTGTACTATTAAACTCATGAAATATTATCATGAAGAGTACACTGAAATATCATTAACTCTCTGATGAAAATTTCTTATGTTTTCTTTTAATAGCTTTCTCCCACATAAATCAAAAAATTTATTTACAAATTATGCAGCTAAAATTTAAAACATGAATAATAGTTTAGGAAAACAAACAAGTTTTTGTTACTATTTTTAGGAAAGTTTAAAGACATTGCTAAGAGTTCTAAAAGCATTTAGTTTCATGTATCCTATTAGTATACAAATACAATACAAATACAAAAGTGACGACCAGCAACAGGCTCTGGGCCCAGCTAGACTGGTCCTAGTCAATTTACAATCCCATACCTGCCAACCTCCGAGAAAAAAAATCCGGAAGATTTTTTTATTTTTATCCACAAGATTTTAACGCAAAATAAAATCAAACAGGACACCTACCCTCTTTACATTTAACAATATATTAGTTATGAATTTCATATCAATTGAAATTACTTTCATTTAGTAAATATTACTTTTATTGCTTTCTTTAAAAGTTTGGAAATAACATTTGTTACTCATCTTTAAAAAAGAACGAAGCAAAAACAGCTCGAATTGAGAGAATGAGAAGATAATTGGCGCCGAAATTGTGCCCCTAGTTGCCCGCTGCGACGCTTGCTTTGATTGGATCCCGATGAAGTCATGTGCTGTATCACTCAGTGACGTCATAATCTTGCCTCGCTTCTTCTCGTGCCATTCTCTTACGGCAACTTTTCCTTGGCTACTTGGCCTAAAACGTGGTGCCGCGTTCCACAAAAGTATCGTTAGCGCCAAAATTGGCGAGATAATTATTTTTCCTACAAAACGTGAAAAATCCGGAAGATTTTGCTCATAACCGGAAAAACGGAAAAGGACATAAAAATCCGTAAAACTTCCGGGAAATCTGGAAGGGTTGGCAGGTATGCAATCCCCAGTGAAGATCAATGGCCTTCTTAAAACTATCTACACCCTTGCTCATTACCACCTCTTCCGGTAAACTGTTCCAAGGTTCCACTACCCTGCTAAAATAATAATTTTTCCTAACATCCATGTTAGCCTGAGATTTAAATAGCTTAAAACAATGACCCCTTGTCCTGTTTTGAGTGCTAAACTTCAGCCCCGTAACATCTTTCATTTTAATAAATTTAAACAACTGAATCATGTCCCCTCGGTCTCTTCTTTGCTCAAGACTGTACAATTTTAGTCTTCTAAGCCTGGAATCATAGTCTAAGTGAGAAAGTCCATTTATTAGCCTTGTAGCTCGCCTTTGAACCCTTTCCAATACATTAATGTCTTTCTTAAGATAAGGAGACCAAAACTGAACAGCATACTCCAAATGAGGTCTTACCAAACTTCTAAAGAAGTTCTTCTGCCCTTATATAGATTTGTTTGAAATAGATCTATTGATAAACCCAAGCATCTTATTGGCCTTGTTACTAGCAATGCTGTATTGTTGACTAAACTTTAAATCCTGACTTATTAAGGCCCCCAGATCAGTACCTTTGTCTGCCTGACTAATGACTGAACCTTGCAAATAATAACTTGTACACTTATTTCCATGCCCTAAATGTAGCACTTGACATTTCCCAACATTAACAGCCATACCCCATTTATCAGCACACTCCGTAATATGATCTAGATCCTCTTGCAGCTGTTTTGCTTGTTCTTCATTTTCTACAGTCCTCATAGTTTTGACATCATCAGCAAAACAATTCATGTTCCCAGAAATATGTATAAAAGCTCTATGCCACAAAAAATCTCTTTTTATTACTGAGATCACAAGTTTTTTTTTTTTTTTTTATAAAATGCTCATATGTGCAATACCATATAATATTACTGTGAATAATTATACTTAATAAAATATTATAATATACTATATAAAAATATTATAATAAAATATGACAAAACATTCTATTTTAAGCGATTATCAGACACAGAAGAGTTGAATGACATAAGTTCCAGCCAAATTACCCATCCCGATGCTTCTTATTTTTCAACTAGTAATTTCAGTTTCCTTTAAAAGCAATACTTGGTGATATGATATTCAACAAATATTTTTATGCATAAGCATACAAATTTTGAAGCTTTCATTTTTCAAGTAATTCAAACAAAGTGGTCTTGATTTGTTAATCCTAACTAACAAATCAATAATCTAACTAACAACTAAATACAGCAAACCACTTTTGAAAATTTTTTATTATTTATTTTTAAGCACAAATCAAACTCAAAATGCAAAAGATTATGATGAAAATACAGCATCAAAGTATTAGAAAGCTACAACTTTTGTCAACCAATTTTCAAGATTTCAAGTCATACGCATTTGACATACATATTATATAAATTTTCAAACTTATACTATATTTTAAAAATACTCATGATTTTTTGTGCCCTAAAACTAACCTGGTGTCATTTGAAAGTTGATGTTCATTTGATTCAAAGTACCAATCAGTTGAAGCAGCATTTTCAAATACACAATCAAAAAGTGCAGAATTATTTTCTTTCACCACTTTACTTTGCGGTATTAAAGTAATTTGAGGACTTTCGGCATCTAAAAGAAAAACAATCATTGATGTTCAACAAATTGAACTAATGATACAAGATTCATGCTAGGAATAGAAGGGTGTACAAGCTCACATTTCTATACATTTCCATCTTGATTTTTTTTAATTTGTTAAATTATATAATTTGTTTAAATTATATAATTTATTTAATTATTTTAAATATGTTATTAAATATTATTATATAATTATATAATTTCGTTGTTATATTATTTGTTTACATTATATAACAAACTATTAAATTCTTTGTAATAAAATCAAATTATCGAAAATTTTTGGAAAAAAAATTTCAGCATACCCAATGAAAGACTTGAAATACATTGCCAGCTCAGTCATTCCAGCCGAGGACTGCAGTTTTGTGCTTATTAGCACTCATCAGCCAGGCATAGGAAGTGACTGAGCCATCTGTGAAAAACCTCTTAAGGAAGCCAAGAGAGCCAAACAAACTGGTAGCTAATATAAAATTAGCGCTGTCAGACGAGTGACAGAAGCAATGATTCGGTTCAACTCGAAGATTGAAGGCAAGGCATGGTATTTTCAGTAAGCTACCACCCTATTGACACGGCTACAGAAGAAATACACAGCCAGCTCAGTTATTCCAACCGAGGACTGAAGCTTCGTGCTTATTAGCACTCATCAGCCCTGCATAGGAAGTGACTGAGCTGGAAGTGGAAAACCTCTTAAGAAAGCCAAGAGTGCTAAAGAAAATTGGTAGCTAAATATAAAATTAGCGCATACCAGATGAATGACCGAAGCAATGGTTTGGTTCAACTCAAAGATTGAAGGCAAGGCATGGGTATTTTCAGTAAGTTACTGCCCTATTGCCAGGGCTAAGGCAGAAATGCATGAAAAACACCGCCAGCTCAGTCATTCCAGCCCAGGACTGCAGTTTCGTGCTTATTAGCACTCATCAGCCCAGCAGTGGCGCCGACTCCATGGGGCCTGAGGGGGCCCGAGCCCCAAAAATATTATTTGCCCCCTCAAAAATATTTGAGGGGGCAGAGCCCCCCCAATAAATCAAGAAAATTATTAGTCATATTATGCTTTCTAAAATCATAAATTTATCTTTTATTTTCCTTGTTTGAAGATAGTTTACCGTGTAAAATACATTCAGTAATGAGTTGAAACAAATAATTATTATGGTAGTAAGCAGGTTAACTGAAAACGAGTGGTGTGAATAATGATGGTGTTACGGTGCTGCAAGCATACTAAGAATTTGTCCCAGTGCGCGAACTTACGAGTCAAGTCTGTTACTAGTGGGCATGCTGCGGCACGCTCTTCTAAGTGTTGCTGATCTGGAAAAAATATATGAGGGTTTGATTTGTATATTAAATGGGAGGCGTGATAGTTTTGAATGCTTTTGGGAATTGTGTTTAAAAAGAAAACCTTCACAAAATGATGATCCTTTTGCTTCCTCGGAATCGACGTATACCAAAGAAGTATGAAAACAACAAAGCCAGCTCACTGCTCACTTTCAAAATCCCTAAGTACTACAAGGCAATACTTTGAGGTTTGTGAAATGGTACAATCTTACATTATTGGGCAGTTTACATCAACTGGATTCACATAGGTCATTGCAGTTGAACAAGAGTGCTTGCTTTTATTAAACAAAAGTGAAACAAATTTTGAAAAATCAAGTGAGTTTTTCAAAAATGACCTAGACATTGAGAGACTGCATTTACACTTGAATATGTCAGCCGATATCACTTATGAAAAAACAACTGGTCTTAAAAAACATGCTTTAATTAAAGTACCTTTTTAAAAAAATACTGTGCATGTTTTTATTTATTTCCTTTTTTCAAAGCCAAAAAATATGTTTCGGGCTTGTCGAGTTTGCAAGGTTCTAATGTTGATTAAATGACTTTAAAATGCTTAAAAAAAACTTTGAAGCTCACTATTTTTGATCCCATAATTTAGAAAAGTTCCCGCGGCAAGATCCCCCCCCCCCTTTATAATATTTTTTTTTAAGTCGACATCTCTAGGAGTGCTCTTCCATGCAAGTCAAATGCCCTACCTTTTTAATGCCTCGCAACGGCACTGCACGGCTCCCCGTAGAAAAGAACAAAAAACTGTCTCTTTCGAAGGACAAGTGACATGATCTAGTTGAACCAGAAAATTTGTATAAAATTTTTTAGATTGTTTAACGTTAAAAACGCCATGTCACATTTATTTGTTTAAATTAAACACCAGAAAATATGTAAATTGGCATTTTCAAGGTACAAAAATCTGACCTTTATTTGGGGGGGGGGACCTCCGTGGGATTGCATAACCACCTAAACCCCCGGTGATGTCTAGCCCCCTCAATAATTTTTGCAAGTCGGCGCCCCTGCAGCCCAGCATAGGAAGTCACTGAGCTGGAGGTGGAAAACCTCTGAACCTCTTTCTTGGCTTCCTTAAGAGGAAGTGATCGATTAGAAAATGATTTTGTACACTGTGGATTGATTTATTTCACAAAAGTAAAAACAAAAATTCCATATAAATGAACTTGGGTCATGTTACTCCATATAAGAATAGAACTTTGAATTGGAAGAAGGAAGTTTATGCCCCCCCTCCCCCTCCCCTAGACTTTTGAGGCCTTGTTCAACGTTTTTATAGGTTATTTAACCAGTAATGATAAAAATAAAAAAATATAGCCTAATTTTTCAAATCAAGAAGAGCTTCAGGGGCACCAGCCCCAACCCCCCTTTTTTTTGCCCCCCCCCCTTTTGGTGCGCCGGCCACTTATGACTATTTCATTTACTAAACGAGATAGTATATTATCAGATCACTTGGGGTGCCCACCTAGAGGGGTCATTGCGCAGACTGTAACATCAAAATTTTTAGGTGTGGGGGGGGGGTTGAGGAGTATTTTTCACTTTTTTAAGAGTGGGAGAAGGGGTTCTTTGCAATATTTAGGGAGTGAGCACCCCTGCAGATCATTTGCTATTTCTTTTACCAATCAGAGATATCTTTTGAAACACGCTCGGTTTCCAGGAGTAACTTCTGATGGGTAATAAACATAGAATAATAAAAAATATCAATGTGGATGAAGGACATGTTAAAGCTAAAATCTGTTTTGACAAATAGCTTTTTACTATATAAAAATGCCATAAAGAGAAAATGACATAATATACAAAATAAGCACACTACATTAGATACTACAATGCAAGTAAAAAAAATACTGAACAATGCTATTTAAAAATATGCATTAAAATATAATTTTAGATTGTTAAAAATGTATTTTTATTAAATTTTACCATATAGAGTTTCATACCTGATAACTTCAGAGCAAAATTTTCACTACTGTTGACTGATCCAACATCATTAATAATTCGACAGGAGTAAACGCCATTGTCAAGCAAGGAAAGGTTCATTTTATGCAACTGGTTAGCTTTTAAAGACACTTTTTCTCCCCTAAACAGCTTTTCACCATTGTGATACCAAGTAACTTGAGGTTCAGGATTTCCTTCCGATTTGCATCGTAGAATGAGTTCATCTCCTACTTTTGGTTCAAGAGAAGATTCAGTTGGTATAACAGTTATTGCATCAGTTATCCCTATAAAACAAGCAAAAATTAATTATGGCTTCTTGTTTAATTTTCTGTTTCAAATGTTACATATACATTGTGAGAAAATCAGGCTTTGTACACGGAACCTTATTAATCAGGAACCACAGACATCCAAAGAGGAGCAATTTATATCAGAGACCGAGGGGACATGATTCAGTTGTTTAAATTTATTAAAATGAAAGATGTTACGGGGTGAAGTTTAGCACTGAAAACAGGACAAGGGGTCATTGTTTTAAGCTATTTAAATCTCAGGCTAACATGGCTGTTAGAAAAAATTATTATTTTAGCAGGGTAGTGGAGCCTTGGAACAGTTTACCGGAAGAGGTGGTAATGAGCAAGGGAGTAGATAGTTTTAAGAGTGCCATTGATCTTCACTGGGGATTGTAAATTGACTAGGACCAGTCTAGCTGGGCCCAGAGCCTGTTGCTGGTCGTCACTTTTGTATTTGTATCTCAAGGAAGGTTATGCTGGGCTGGAGCCCAGTGGACCATCGTGGGAAATAAGAGAATATTGTTGACCCTGGCACAAATATGACAACAGGAAACCATCAACAGCCTTCAGGGGATAAAGCCTTCTCATGTTATGTAGTGTATTTTACTAGTGAGGAGTAGAGAGATGTTATTTACACATAGTTATTTATTTACTACGGACAACACAATCACACTAACGTACACATAAAGCTACATCATCGAACTGTGAGATTGAAATCGAAACCAACACTAACTAGATAGCCTCGAACTGAGAGCATTAGAGTTCTATTCTTTCGGCGCCTGGATCGAGGTTATAAACCATGGAGGAAAGGATAACAGGGATATTATCATGGGAATATTACAATCTCCCACGCTTAAATTACATAGTCTGCAAGATATGGTGGTGGTTGACGTATTCTTCCTGATCTTCGAATAGGAAGATTTTGGAAAGTTCTGGCACGGTTTGAATCAGTAGAAACTGGATCAGGAGGTTTCGTCTCGATCCGAATTTCTGATGGCAAGGGGTCGAAATGATTTCCACTTGAGCTGGAACTCTTTGGATAAATTACTTCTTGAGTTGGAGAAAATTTTACTTTTGGAATTCTGGAAACTTCGCACTTTCTCAATTGGTTGACGTGTCTTTTTATAATCTGGCCTTCATCAAGTTGTATCAGGTAGTGCAATTTACCAAGTCGTTGTTTGACGCTTCCAAATCTCCATGACAGCTTATTGTTGGCATAAGACCGCGATTGTACGCGATCTCCCACGCTTAAGTTTCTGTGGTCTGGTACGGGAGGTGATAAGTACTTTGATTTGTTTTCCTTGTTTGGTGGACGTAATAGATCTAGTTTTATTCGAATTTGGCTTCCTAGATACAGTTCTGATGGAGTCTTTCCCGATTGTAGAGGTGTTGCTCGATAGCGGAATAAAATTTCTCGTACCTTTTCCTGTATTGAAATATTTTCATTTGACATTGTTTTTAATTTTTGTTTAAGAGTTTTTACGTTTCTCTCTGCGAGGCCATTGGATGCGGGATGACCTGGTGCTGTTGGTCTATGCTTAATTCCAAACTCCTTGCAAAATTCTGAAAATTCACTGCTTTTAAAAATACTTGCGTTATCGGAGACAAGTACTTGAGGTAATCCATGAACACTAAAAATATCCTTTAACAAACGTATTGTAGAATCACTAGATGGAGTGCTTTTCTGAATCTTGATTTCAGGTTATTTTGATTTTGCATCCATTACTATTAGAAAATTATATAGTAAGAAAGGTCCAGCGTAGTCGATATGTATTCCTTTAAAAATTGGACAAAGGCTCTTCCCAGTGATAATTCGATATTTTTCCAGGATTGTCCTTCACTTCTTCATTCTCGGACTAGATGCTCGATGTCTCGATCAATTTTCTTCCAATAGCAATATCTTCTTGCTAAGTTTTTCATGTTGACAATACCCAAATGGGTGTGATGGAGCTCTTTCAGGATATCTGCTCGAAGTTTCTCTGGAATGTAAACTCTGTGTCTTTTGAAAATTATGCCGTCTTGTAAAGAATATTCAGGATCATTACAGCTGCCTGATGAGAGTTCTTGTTTCAGTGCTGACAGTTCTGGGTCATTGTCTGTCTCTTTAGAAAGTACCTCATATGTAATTGAATAAGTAGAAATTTGATTTATAGTTTGCCAGTGAATAATATCGTCTTCTTGTAGAACGTTTGGATCTTTTAGCTTCAATGGTGCCCTAGAAAGGTAATCAACATTCTGGTTTTCTTCACTTCTTTTATGTTTGACTTTGTACTGGTACTCACTCAGGAATGCTGCATATCAAAGTAAACGGGATGATGTCATTGAGGGTATATGACTATCATGATGGAAAATTCTATATAAAAGACGGTTGTCAGTAATCAATGTAAATTCTTGTTGGGGAATGTGTCTTTACCTTATGTTCATAGAACTAAATAAAAGGTTTACAGAACCCCAACATCAAAAAGCCGTGCAGTCTGCCAGTAAGAAATAAAACATACTCAAAATAATATAAATAAATAACATTTATTCAAAAATATCACAGTACACAACAGGGAAAAATTTTGTTAAATACCAAAATTAATTTATATTGTAAACCCCCCCCCCAATTATCACAGAAATTTCAAAGTTAAATTGTTAAACAAACATTTTTAGAAAAAACGCGAAATATTTTAGAAAAATTGTAAAATGTCACCTTCCTGCGCTAAATGCGCATGTTTACATTGCTGAAGAATTTTGGGCAAAGCGTAACAGAATTGTAGATTCATCAAACTGTTCCATCATTCACCGCCCGATAGGCTTGCTTGGTTCAAGAAGAACTTTTTCATATACCGGAACACCAACTTGTGCACACACTGGAATACCACCGGAAACTTTCTGGAAATATAGTTGGAACATCCAGGAAATCCAATCAGGAAGGTCGCTCTGTAGGACATCGATGATTTCAAACTGATGACAGTTCCATTCGACCATAAGAGCACTGGTAAGTCAATCCAGGTATAGGCCAAGTTTAAGAATTAGGCCTAGTTGCAATGAGCTACATCTTTTGGTAATCTACCGCGAACACCTTCAGCAATGGTGACATTTTCCCTCCACAAAAAAGGAGTAATTTAAAACATTTTAAATAACAATTAACAGAGTAAAACTTATCCAAGCCCTGCTTGAATTCAAAAACGTTGCTTCAACAACGGCTCGAGCACGCCGCAACTTCCATCAACGACAACCAAGCACGGTTGCCAAACCGTCAAAGACCAATCCCTGATTGGTCAACAAAAATGGCAAGATGCCAATGGGGAGTAAACACAAATAATCAAGCGAGCACTGAAAATATTTTGATCAATCTATTTATACGTTCCATGACCGCGATACGTCATCCCATGACACACCCTACTTTGCATAGGAGATATACATCTCAACTATTCCTGATTGAGTGATTTAACAATCTTTCTATTCGTTCTTTCGGCTCAAAGTAGCCAAAAACATCTCAACCATCGGGTGTTACGTCATAGGATGATTCCGACGTTGCACGATCATGCCCGAATCAATTTCAGTTATCCGCCGCTGGGACACAGGACGCGGAGTGGCAAAAACATATCGGAGGTAAGTTTCAAAAAATAGTTTAACATTTGTAATTAAATTAAAAGTGATCCAAGATACTGAATAAAGGCTTTTAAGCCCAACAATTCTCTTCCAAAAATATAATTGTGAAATTTTTGAACTGTAAATTTAATAGCCAAAGCCTCTCTGTCCAATTGGCTGTAGTTCTGTTCTGCTGCTGTTAGAGATCTTGATGCAAATGACACTGGCTTCTCGGCACCTTTTACCATGTGCGATAAAACTCCAGCTATGCTGGCTGGACTTGCATCGCATGCGATCGTGATAGGCAAATTTGGGTGGTACGGAATTAAAACTCGGTCACTTGATATTTCATTTTTCAATTTGATGAACGCGGCTTCACAATTAGCAGACCAGTGGAATTTTACATTTTTCTTTAGTAAATGTCTTAGCGGATATGTAATAGATGATGCATTTGGCAAAAATTTGGAATAGTAGGTAACCATACCTAAAAAGCGTTTCAATTCATCCACATTTTTTGGTCGAGGTGCGTGAATTATTGCTTCAGTTTTCAGGGGACACTTTGAGATTTTGTTTTGCTCGATCACATATCCTAAATATGAAGTCTTATTTTTGAAAAAATGACATTTTGAGCTATTTACATGTAAATTTTACTTTTGTAAACGTTCTAAGCATGCAATCAACCGATCGCGACACTTGGAGAGAGTTTCTCCGTGGATTATTATATCATCGAAATACGTTGCAATTCCCTGAAGACCCATCAATATTTGGTCCAAAGTTCTATGGAATTCACTTGGAGCTGACTTGATACCGAAAGTTAAACGATTGATTTGATAAGTTCCTTGATGCGTAGAAATTGTTTGAATTACTTTACTTTCATCGTCAACGACTACATGCAAATAAGCTTTGAAGAGATCGAGTGTACAAAAAAATTTAGAGTTTCTGAGACTACTTAATATTTCTTCTATTTTTGGTATTGCATAATGTGCATCTTTCAATTGAAGATTTACGGCCACTTTATAGTCCTCACACAAGCGAACACCACCGTCGGACTTGGGTATAACAACAAGTGGTGAACCCCAATCGCTACAATCCACTTTCGTTATTATGTGATCGTGTTCTAGACTTTTAAGTTCCTCGTTAACTTTCTCGCTGAGGCAAAAGGGACATCGCGGGCTTTTAAAAATACAGGTTTTGAATTTTCCCAATTTTTTGTTTGAATACGGTAGGAAATTGTTTTATGATGCTATTTACTACATTTGAAACACCTACTATATTTACAGGAATTTCTTCAATTTTATTACTTTTATCAATATCGGATAAATTTATCTTCAAATGTCGAATCCATGTTCTTCCTAAGACTGGTGTAAACATATCTGGAACTATGTACAAAGTTTCTATACTAGTGATATTTTTATATTTCACACTAACTTTTACAAGACCCAATGGTTCAAAAATACCATGAGTGTAAGATCGAAATTTCACTTCTGTAGGCTGCAACTCATTTGTTAAATTCAATAAATCGAAAGCTTGTTCAGTCAAAAGTGTAAGTCCTGCACCTGAATCGACTTCAAATTTTTGCATTTTACCTTCTATCTGTACGTTAACCCAAAATTTTTCTGAATCGCACGATAGGTTAAATTTGAAGACATCAACAATTTGTGTATTACTTGAAAATTGCTTACTGTAGCTACATTTGTAACATATTCATCATTGTCTACACAACTTTATTTGCTTTTTTATTTTTCAAAAGTGTTGATAAACAAACTTTTTGGACATGTCCTCTTTTTTGACAAAGTTTGCAAAATAATTTTGAAACATCAGCACGACATTCACGGGAAAGGTGATTTGAACGTCCACATCGTAGGCATGTATTATGTATTCCAAGTTCACGGAAAATTAAATTTAAAGAAAACCTACGCCTAGAATTTGATCTATGTCGATTTTCAGAGTAACTTCTCTGTTTACTATTTGAGCGATTTGATTTAAACTGATTTTGTGATCTCGAAATTTTGTGAACTTGCTCTGATTTTGCAGTTGAATTGTGTTTCGATAATTCCCGGTTGTCTATTTTCGAAGCTTCTAAAGCTAACGCTTGTTCTACAGCTACATCGAAAGTTAAATCTGGAACCGTTAACAGTTTTTCTCGAATTACATCATCTCTCAACCCTCTAATAAATTGTGCATGCAAAAACAAATTAGCAACTGAAATTTTACAGTCACAATTAAATTCACAAGTAGAAGTAAATTTGCGTAGTGCCACTACATAATCAGATAGTTTCATTTTCGTTTTGGAAAGGGCATAGAAATTTGTGCTGTTCGATAATAATGTTAGGTTTAGGACACAAATGTTTTTCAAGAACAATTATTATTTCATCACATGACAATTCGTTTGGAAGTTGAGGAGCGATTAACGAGCATAATAAATTATAATGTTCAGATCCAATGCAATTGAGTAATATTTTCACACATTAACTGTTTATCTTCGAAAACGTTCTTGATTTGCAAATAATTTTCAAATCTGTGTTTATACTGTAAAAATGTCTCTGCGGATGCATTAAAACATTCGAAATTTGATAAAAATTTAATCGTACCTTTTTCGTTGTGCTCAGGAACATCTTTGTTTTCGTCTTTTTTCAAGATGAATTCCACGATTCTATCATTACTAGCGGTTAGAACTTTTAATAATTCCGCAAATTGCTGGGCATCCATAATGTTTTCTTCTTCTTCTTCTTCTTTTGGGAATTTTGCTACACTTAAACTAAGTGGCTTTATCCCTAATGATCCTGGTATCGAGGACTGAAATTCTGAGGGAAGGCAAACTTAAATTAGACCAAAACACTGATGAAAGAACATAACATGAGAAACAGAACGAACAAAGGTGGCAAGCCACACAACAAGACAAAACAAAACCAGGTCCCCAACTCGGGGATGGACTGGAGAACAAAAGTTAGCCAACATCGATGACCGATAAGAGAGCCAGCAGGCAAGAAAAGAACCGGGGGAAAAAATGAAATTTCAAAGATAAGACAGAAGGACAGAGGCACACAGCCTGCACAAGCCCGCAGTCTGTCTCTCTCTTTAGTATATTTGGAGCAATCCAGAATTGCATGATCAAGTGCCTCTGGAACTTTGCACCTTGAGCAGAGTGGGGAATTTGCCCTTCTGATCTGGAACAAGTTGTAATTTGTAAGAGTGGTGTGAGTCCTGGCCCTAGAGATTAAGACATCTTCATATCTACTATTGGGCATCATCCGGATCTTGTCGTTGATATTGATAAGGTGGCTGAATCTGTTGGCATAGTGAGATGAGTTCCAGTTTTGGAGGGCTTTCATTTTGAAACTGTTTCTGAGATTTTGAATAATGTCTTCAGGGGACTTCCAGTGGAGGATAAGGTTTTCACGATGGCCCATGTTCGCTATTTTGTCCGCAATTTCATTGCATTGTATTCCTACATGCGCAGGGGTCCAAGCAATGACAATGGAGTGACCGTTTTCGATGCAACTATTGATAATCTGAGCAATCATAGTGATGATGTGTGGAGATTTGTTATTGACGTTTTTGAGGGCCGTGAGGATTGATAAGCTGTCAGAGAGAAAAATAACTTTATCCCCAGTTCTTCCGAAACGACGGATGGCAAGCCACAAGGCCAAACCTTCAGCAGTGAAGATTGAGTTCTCATGAGGGATTCTTCCCATGATGCACTCTTTAGTATTGTTATTGTAGATACCGATGGAGGTGGAATTAGTGACTTTTGAAGCGTCCGATGCAATGATAGGGTTATTGTTCCAATTATTAATGCTATAATTATGGCAGGCTTTGCTGATGAGATTATTAGGGATCTTGTCATTTTGAAAAGGCAGGCTCTTGAGAAAAATGTTGCGGTGTTTTGAATTATCAACAATAGGAATGCAAAGTGGGATGATTTGGCTGGGGTAAATATTAAGATCTTTAAGTAGATTTTTCTTTTTTATTGCCAGGGGAGCTTTGTCAGTGTTTGCAGGTATGAACTTAGTCTCGAAAGAGAGTAAACGCTTTCTGACTGTAGAGAAATTCCCTAATGCGACTTGACGTATCATGAAGATTTCTGCGTTGAGGCTATGGCTATGTTGGCAGGTGGTTTCTTTAGCTTCCATGAGAAGGACCGGGATAGGGGTGAATTTGGGGAGGCCCACAGCTACCCGAATTGCGGAATGGTATATTGTTTCAATCTTCTTTTTATTTGTCTGGGAGCATGAGGAAAAGATACGGCTTCCAAAATTTATTTTGCTTTTTATGCCACTTTTCGCTATGATTAACAGATCCTTAGTTCTCGCTCCCCATCTTTTCGAAGCAACGGCTTTGAGAATGTTGGTGTATTTGTACACTTTTTGAGATAAGTGGTTGATATGGTTTTTAAAGGTGAGATTGCGGTCGAAAATGAGGCCCAGGATTCTGATATCCTCACTCCATTTGATGTATTTTCCGTTAATGGATAGATTACGATTAGTTTTCTTTTTTTTATGTTTGAAAAATGTATTGCCACGCACTTTTCCAGTACGATCTTCATATGCCAGCACTTGCACCATTCTTGAATTTTTGAAGGCAGCCTGGAGATCGTTAAGTGCTGTGTCGATTTCGGCCCCTGAGCTGATCAAAAAGATGTCGTCAGCATATGTGAACAATTTTGTATTCCTATAATGGGCTTGACATAAATCGGCAATGTATATTTGGAATAAGAAAGGGCTCAAGACCGCTCCTTGAGGGACGCCTCTATTGGTGTAAAATTTCGCTGAGTAATTTCCTCTCCATTTAACTTGGGCGGACCGGTTGTTAATGAAATTGTGAATCCAATAGGCTGCTTTCCCTTGAATTCCGGCTTGCATCAGCTTCCAAATTAGTCCATCGGTCCAGACAGAATCGTATGCTCCTTTAAGGTCAAGTGCAACAAGGAAAGTAAATAGCTTATTACTTCTGGATTGGAAAATTTCATGATGAATACTAGTAAGTATGACCACACAGCCTCTGAAAGGGAGGAAGCCAAATTGATTGGGCGGAAAGATATTGGAAGTTAGGCTATAATCAATTAATCGTTTGAGGAGCATTCTTTCCATAGTTTTCCCGAGTGCGGAGGTGAGTGATATAGGACGATACGAGGATATATCTTCGCGACTTTTACCTTTTTTGTGGATAGGGATGATATGGGCACTCTTGAAAAAATTTGGGATTTCCCCGGTTAACCAGGAATGGTTAAGCATATTGAGGATCTGGATAAGGTTGGTGTGAGAGATTCCTTTCAGAGCTTTTGCGGAAATATTGTCGGGTCCGGGAGATGAATTTCGGTTATTTTTAATAGCTTCTTCTAATTCAGTAATAGTGAAATCCTTATACAAGTCGTTGTATCCACTGAAATCCAAAGGTATTACCATGTTTATGTTTGTGTTCTTGAAAATAGTAGCAAAGGCGTTAGCTTGGGCTATGGGTGTATGAATTTCATTGGTGCGAATCTTAAGGATGAGGTTGGAGTTAATTTCCTTGTGCACCCATTATTTTGTATGTTTTCCAAGCCTCTTTGCTAAATTTCGTTTTTGCTATGCGTAGGAAATTCCTTTTTTTGCCCAAGAGAATATTACACTCCTGATTCCACCAGGGATTATTACTATTGTGTTTAAAGACATCCAATTTGCTATTTTTATATAGGGAATTATTCATCATTTTACTAAAAGTGTCGAGGTCGAAATCGTTACTATTAGAGAGCTGAGTGTTCACCTCCTTGAGGTAATCCTGCCAGTTCAGTTTCCAGCGTTTGCTGATTATAGTCCCGAGATGGGGAAGGTGAATCTTGACTAGGTGGTGGTCACTGTCGAAAGGGTCTGGGTGTACGTCGTAAGAAATGATGTTGAATAGGTCTAAGGACATGATACTGAGGTCCAAAAGAGCTGGTTTATTGTTGATTGACAAATACGTAGGGGTAGAGCTGTTTAAAAGGGCCATATTATTCTCAGTAATCCAGTCAAGGAGCACCTCCGCATCTCGGGTGTTAATGATGCTACCAAGGGCACTATGGTGAATATTAAAATCGCCAACGATCAAAAAGGGGGGAGTAAGAAAATTTTTAAAAGCATTTAACCAGGAGTTGCTCCAGTTTCCTGAGGGAGAATAAACATTGAAAATTTTTAAAGTGGTGCCGTTTAGCAGGCATTCTATCCCAAGGATTTCAGTTTGTGATGGAGGGAGATGCATGTTAATGGTTTTAGCGGAAATTTTGTTGTTGATGGCGGTCAAAAGTCCACCTCCCGGTCGGTTTTCTCTATCTTTGCGAAAGACGATTTTATCCTTCAGATGGAAGGTAGTGTTATTGTTCAGAAAAGTCTCCTGGACGGCAATGATGTCAGCTTTATGAAAAAAGGAAGAATTGAGCCAGGTGCGTTTGTTTGATATGCTACGAGCATTCCAATGAACTATATAGCTACTCGCCATGGGGAACCAAAAAAGAACGGAGAAAAGGAAAGACACGAACGCACCAGACAAAAGCCCGAAAGGGCCATTAGTTCACCCCAGACAACGGCCCACTGGCCTCAATTTCCATTTGGTTCCCGTTCCCAATCTTATCGACGGGTGGAGCATTTTTTCTTCGCTTGCTGAAGTTAATTTCAAAGTCTGAATCAAAATTGTAGGGAGGGATCTTGTTTTTACTCCCTGTGTTACTGAGAAACCCTTGCATTAGTCTTGTGACGTTATAATTAATTTGCGAAAGACAGCTTTTCATAACTTCCTCGATAGAGCTTTGAAGTTGACTGATCTGACTACGAATGTCTTCCTTCATTTTTTCCTCGAATTCTAACATCTTTTCCTTGAGCGTATTATTCAATTCATCCCTTGTGACAAAGTTCCCATTAGTTTCTTTAACTGTAACAGAAGCGTATGTATTTTTTGCCTTTTGACACCTCCTTCGGGCTTCAGTGATACTGAGATGTTGTGTGCATTTAAATTCTAAAATTTTTGCTTCACTAATTCGTTTTGGGCAGGAGTTCAAATTTGCCTGGTGTCCTTCCCCACAATTCGCACATTTAGGGGGGGGTGCACAGATTTCCTTGCTGTGTCTCTCAGCGCAATTGATACATGAGCCCGCTTCAGAGCATGTGCTTGTGGCATGATTATAGGCATGACAGTTCCCGCATTGCCGTAGTTTTTCGATGAATAGGGTAATTTTTTTTTTTCATTAGGAACAATTTAACATGTTCAGGCAGCTGGAATCCAATAATTGTAATTAATACAACTTCAGTAGGGTTTTTGCCCTGGGGGGTATTTTTCATATAATGCCTGGCTTCTAGAACCTTCATTTTATTTTCGAGTTCAATTTCTGCTATCAAATCCGACATGCAAACTTCTGTATCAATGTCTTTAATTAAAAAGCGAGATGTGTAGTTTTTAATTATGACATGAACCTGTATTTTAACATTGAGAAGGGTAGTTAGTTTAGCAATTTCTTTCGCACATTCTATACTTTCAGAGATTATTAGAATACTGTTTCCTCGAGTGAAAGTTATGCTAGATATATCTTTTGCATAGCTGACCTTGGAAATAATTTCCGCCTTAATATCCTTAGGTTTGTTCCGAGGGAGTTTTTCTGTGCCGATCTCAGATACAAAAATGGGAAAGGAGGTGACCCCTTTGTCATTTGCCTCGGTGATGAGGTCTGTGATTGAGATATTTTCTGTGTGACTGTGTGCCTCCATGGAGACCTGGTACATGCACAGCAACAAAAAAAAAAGAGAAAGAAACAAAAAGGAGAACTCCTTACCTAGGAGCCAAAAGGAAGCAAACACCGAACGACTCAGGAAACCTCTGTCGAAGGTGGGAGACCTGCATATGTAAAACTAAACGCTCAACGACGAAGAACATTGACACGGTATGTTCGATAAGAGAAAAGAATTCAATTCACCAGGAGACTGAAACGTCGCCATCTTGACCTATGAATGACCTTGAAGGAAAAAATGGCTAATTCGATTCGGTAGCAATATCAACTACATAAAAGGAACAAAATAGCAAAAAAGTTACACTGAAAAGCACTGCTTCTAATAAAACAAACTATCCAAATGATTCATCTTGAAACGTAATAACGAAACATCCACTAGTTCAGCTCGCCACGCAACCTCCCCGGCAACAAATAATGTTTTAATCCTCGTCGCCAATTACTGTAGTGTATTTTACTAGTGAGGAGTAGAGAGATGTTATTTACACATAGTTATTTATTTACTACGGACAACACAATCACACTAACGTACACATAAAGCTACATCATCGAACTGTGAGATCGAAATCGAAACCAAAACTAACTAGATAGCCTCGAACTGAGAGCATTTGAGTTCTATTCTTTCGCCGCCTGGATCAAGGTTATAAACCATGGAGGAAAGGATAACAGGGATATTATCATGGGAATATTACATGTTAACAAATAGAGGATGGAGGAAAATAATCTAATTCATGAGCTAAGCAAACTGGTTAAGTACCAATAACACTGGCCAACACACATTTTGGTGCTGGGGTATTTGGAGTTGATTTCATATGAATTTGATGCCCTGAATTCAAATATAGCATTAGTTTTTGCCTAGGAGGTCGAATTTCTGAGATATAACATTTTAGTGAAATATACGCTACACTATTTACAGTTAAATCCATGGATCAAATAAATATACTAAACACGGATTTTTTATTATCAAATTTAAATATTATTATACTTGTATATAATAATAAATTCATACAAATATAATATGCTAATTATATACGATAAAATAATGATATATTAATAAGATAGAGGAAAAAATCAATGATGAAATCAACTACTCACTGAACACTTCCGAAGCTTCTTTTCCGTAACATTCTTGAATGTTTATAATAAACAAAGAAAGAGGAAAAAGTACTCAATGAAGCTACCTACTCACTGAACGCTTTAGAAGCTTCTTTTCTTTGACATTCTTGAATATATTATGGGACAATGCCTTTTTAAATTCCAGCAGTAATCTGCCATCATTTGCGCATCCCATCTACCTTGGAAGCGGTCCTCCAGAGTTTTAATATCCAGGTGAAATCTTTCACCTGTTTCCTCAGTAGTGTCTCCTAAATTGTCAGGAAAACGGTCTAAGCGGCTGTGTAAATAGTGCACCTTAATGCTCATGTTACACCCAAGGGATTTGAAACTGTTAGCATCTCGTTTACCAGTTCAACATAGTTTTCAGCTTTGCATTTGCAAAGAAAATTTCTGAAACTACAACAAATGAAGTCCAGGCTTTTCACTAAGCCTCATTCATCGAATTTACGAAGGTAGGAGGCATTTTCCCCCCTTTATATGCAATGCACAATACGTTCTGGTTCTGATATACAAGCCTTTACATAGGCCATACACAGCCTACATTATAGCCATACATGCAAACCTTATTATACGAGCCTTTACAAATTGCTTCATAAGGCCCAGTTTGATATGCAGTAGAGGAAAGATGATTTTCTCCCGTGCAACTAAGGGGTCATTAATGATATTCTTTTCCCCAACATCCATGTTTTCTCTTTGAGGCCACTCTTTTCTGACCCAGTGGTGTGTTTTGTCTGCTATCCCAGAGGCAAAAGAAGCAAGGATATTTGGTGTGGCCATTTTGCTGTCTGAGAAGAAGGTTTACCATTTTCGAGTTCACACAAGTTACCCATTGATGTTCATGATAATTTATCTTCTCCAAGGCCAAACCTGTGCTGTTATATTATTTTCGTTGAGTGAGCAATGAGGAACCTGCATGGTTCGGGTAATCGCGGAACGTTGATTGATTTGAATATTCTTCTACTTAAAACTCCCAAAAATCTACTCAGTTTTTAAAAAACTGACTTGGATTCTTCAAAATTACAGCTTAAAATTAGCTAAAAACGGAACAAAGCTCACGTGACACAAAAAGAGGAGGAGCATGCACAACGTCAAGATCAGTCCCTGGGTTACAATAGAGCCGGTTCCGAAGGAGTCGAAACGAAGGGGATAGGACATCGGCGCACTAGAGAGAAGGCCGGGACTGAGAGCGAGTGAGTCATCGCGAGTCGTCCTTTCCTTTCATCTTCAGGTTGGCTCGGCCCGAAAATCGCGCTGCAATGTCCAGTGCTCAGATGCATTAAAAGTATTTCCAGCTCTTTTAGATCGATAATAACTATTCTACAGTTCACAAACATATAATTGAAATCAGTTTTATTGCACGGCACATATTTGATTATTTTTTTTCTTTGCTTCGCTTTACGATTGAATCTTACTGAAAAAAACATTTTTTGCATGCCACCTTTATCTTTCTTACATTCTTTATTCTTCCTCTTTTCCCCACATTCATTGAAATATTACAGGAATTACTTTGAATGTAAATTTTCCCCGCTTTCAGTATGACCTTTAAACGTTAAAAAACAGGAAAAACTCTTTAACGCTCATATATTTTTAACGTAAGGAAATCAGTTTTTGATTAAAAAAGTTGATTCCACTTATTCTTTACACTACTTTAAACTACCTAAAATAACATACATATTTAAACAAAACTAAAAATGATTTCACACAATTAAATTTAAAATAAATTTATTTCAATGTTGTATTATAAAACTCTTACAATATTCACATAAAATACAGATCACTGAATACATATCTTTGCACAAAAAGCTCTAAAATTAATTGTACAATAAATGTCAAACTGAAAATTACAGCATCAGTTATGTTGATTTTCTGAGTATTTCTGATCTTACATACTATGATATAAAACCAACTTAATGCAAATGCATATTATTCATTTCAAATTTAGTACCGATGGCACAATAGTACACTTGATGCAGAAAAACATGGGAAAATAACTAAATTAGGTAGTGTAGTTAATCATAAACGAGATAAAAATCATATGATGACTTGGAAGAAAAAGCAAAATGTAATTTTAAAATACTTCTTTTAGAACTAAATATGTATATATTTCAAGAACACATACTAGAAAAAATAAAATAAGTTTTACTCTTCTGTATGTATGGATGGTATCTTCAAATCAGATAGTTACCAATTTTTATTTGCCCACTTTCTTGTAAACGAAGATCGTCCTGTTTAGTTTATATGTTTCATTTGTCAAAATAATTGCAAGATTGAGTCTTTTCATTTGATGAGTAATTGTTAGATTATCTTTTTCGTTTTTTAATTTCTAAGCACATGCTTTAACTTTATTTTCAAGAATTCAGGAATGAAGTTATCTTAATCTTAAGCATCCTTTTCGATTTTGCTCGAATGTGCAGAGTTTAGTAATAGGCTTCAGGAATTTTCTTCACGCCCAACATTTAATGTTGTTTCTTAAGATTTCTTCAGCATTGTTTTTATTATTACAGAAAAAACCTCTGAATACAATGGCTGCTCATAAAAAAGTAGCAACTAATTTAAAAGTGTCCAAAACTGACTAAAATTTTTAAGTTATTCAAATACAGTAAGACAATTTGAAGTGATAAAAAAAATGAAAGAAGACAAACACTTGTGAAAAAAAAAAAATGTAAAGTAGAAGGGACGAAAAAATTAACACAGAAAAAAAGACAGAACTATAAAATTTATTTTTTAAGAGCATCTCTAAGATTTAATTTAAAAAATGATTTAAATCAACGATTTCCAAAAAAAAATAACCAATAACATTTCATTTGATTTGCGTTTAAAATTGCTGATTTAAATTTTTGACACACTATGATTAACTTTAAGAATAAAAAATCATTTTTGCAATGTTTGAAGTTTTCTTTTTTTGGTTGGTTGTTTAACACTTAAATGATCATTCATTTTTTTGCAATAATTTTTCAATAAGGAATTTGTTGAGCTCCAAATTATTGTTTTTAAGATGTATTCAGAACAATGTTCCTTAATTCTGCAGTCAGTGTCCAAAAAATGCTCTTCTTCAAGAAGTATTTTTAATGTTATTTCTGTAACTATTTCACGTTGCTTGGAAGATTTTAGAAACATTTCTTCCAAAGGACTAGAAATTAACTTTTGCACGATTATATAGTTTTGTGAAACTGCATGTATCACATCAGAAGAAGGATAATTTAATCCTCCTCTATCCAAATTTTTAATGAGCTTCTCTGCCTCATCGATGTTTAAACTTTCTTCTGTCACAAGAGAATCCTTACATGATTCGCATTTTGTTTTTTTCAAATAAATGTGACAGCAATACCCCGCCAAATATATCAATACAGGTAATATGTCTTTAGTGCTTGTAATATCAGCATTTGAGATTGAAATTTTGGGTAAAAAATAATTTAAATCCAAGTCAATATTCCGATATGTACTGTCAGGGCTGATGCTTAAATCCTTGATAGTAATTTTTCCATGTAGGTTTGAGGTGATTGAAAGATCCATCATGCTATGAATGCGTAACTTTGATTCGGATTCAAATATTTGCCTAATTGATACATGATATTGGGATCCCAACAGTTGCCTATACTTCCCGAAACGGGATTCCAAAGGATCGGTTTGCACCTTTCCAGGAAGAAAATACTCTTTATTAAATTGTTTGATACAATACCGACCCATTTCTAAAATACCGGCAGTAGTGTGCTTAAGAGCAAAATGTGTCTCTTTAGATAATTTCCCCCCTGTTGTTTCAAATGATTCCCATTTATGAAGCCATACGATAAATATCTCCAAAAAAATTACATTTGCATCTTCATTCGGGAATTTTAATGGTTCTTTTTCCTTATCTTTAAATCTGACACTTTTATACGGAGTTTTCACATTAACGATGTTCCACCATTTTAAAATTATAGAAATGAATTCGACTGTGCCTTCATAATCTGAAAGGTTGTGTTTCTTCCCAAGTTCTAAAAGGGCTTCGACCGTAAACTTGTTGAACACTTGCAAAACTAATTTGACATTTTGCTTTTCCAAGTTTGAAGGGCACAAGGCCTTTAAAGATAAACCATAACTATATTTCAAAATATTGTTACATTCTAATTTATGTAAATCTTTCAGAGTTCCAAAAGAAGCTGTATACCTGATATCTTCATCACTATCGAATTTGGGAAAATTAAAGCTCTGTCTATTATTTTTTTGATTTATCCAGTTGTTCCGAATGCATTTCAAAACACTATCAATTATAAAAAAATAGAGGTTTGGATCGCATGGATGAGAATAAACGTTACTTCATTTAGGTGGTGTGCTAAAAAAACTCATAATTTTTCTATTGATTGAATTATTATCACTGACAACACAAATAATGTTGAAGCCAATGCTTTCAAGTTCAATGATAAGCTTTTTTACTATTTCATGTAATATATCAGCTTTTAAAGATTTCACGGGTAAGATGTGTATTACATCTTTGTAACTGGAAAATAAACTGTTAAGCATAAACACATAAGCAGAGGTAGCTGCCTCAGAACAGTCATGAGCTGATCCAACAATATTGCCACCTTTAAAATCAAAAAACTTCTTTAAATGAATTTCATCCATCATCAAAGTTACTGTTGTATCGTTAGGAGACAAATAAGGAAATTTTTGTTTTAATGTAACCTAAGAAATTTGAGTCTAATTGCTCTGTGACTGGGTTTGTATTTAGCTTAGAACATAGTTTAACTATTGTTTTGGGATGAGGCAAAATTAAGTTATTGGAACGTCTTAAAAACTTGTATGCATGAGGAGATATAGAATGCATTAAAGAACAGAATATCATAAAATCTGCCGAATATCTCAAACATTTTTTGTTAGTTGTCAAAAGTTGGAATTGTTGAAGAACTAGATTTAAAAGAGCTTTATATTCATGATCTTCACTACTATACTTTTTTTCTAATTTTTCTACAAGAGACAAAATGAAAGTAATAATGGAACTACATTCATTTTCATCATTAACATTTACAACGCATTTTAAATGAGAAAGAAGTTCTCTTATCTCCGACATGGAGCTTACCTTTAAAGGAAGGAAATGCGTCCCCAACTTTTTCACCTCATAGTTTCCATAATATGCAGACAACTGCAAATACTCCTGAATAACGATGGAATACTTAATGCTAGGAGCTGGTAACTCACACATGTTGAAAATGACCACTCGATCACTGTTTCTGATCACAGTAACCTCTGCATCTATTTGCTCTCCACTGATGAGCAGTAATAGTTCCGAGTATGAAGAAAAAAAGTATTTATGGTCCTCTTGCGTTTTTGTTTCCAAACTGGCACTGATTGCTGCATGCAAGTGAAGATTTTCCCTTTCTTCTTTCTTTTTATCTACACTAGTTCTGCATCCTTTCGTATGCGATGACAGATAGGAGGGGCCTCCTGTTATTTTAGAAGGAACGGCATTCTTTACTAAGCGTGGATACTTCAAAGGCACGACCAGCTTTTCCCCAGTTTTTTCTATGAAACAACTTGTCTCTTTCTCAATTTCATGAACCAAAAAATGTAGCTCACAAACCTGTGAAACAAAAAGCAGATTAAAGTATAAGCAAATTTTGAATGCACGTGAAACAGCAGTTAATCACTCTCACGAAATAAAAACACTTATTCTCTTAGTAACTAATCTTTTGTCTTTTTTTTCTTTTGACACTTTTTCAATTTTATTGCTAAAATTACATTACACTAATAATTGGAAACTGCATTTTTTGTTCATGTGTTATTCAAGTTAAATATTAAATGTCACCAGGAAATTATTTCTGTTAAACTTTACTCAAAGGTTACACTTTGAAAATATCCATCTAAAATTCATTTCTTTTTCGTTACTAAATTTGAAGTTAGTGTATTTTTTAAAATTTCTTGAGCAGCTTCCATATCCAGTCGCAGATTTTAAGTCGATTTTATGCATACTGTTTTTTAAATTTTATTATTTTTAGAGCAAATATATTTTAGAAATAGCATGATGCAATAGTACCCACATCACAAAACTACCTAGTTATTTCATATTGCTCCCTATTAAAGAAAAAAGAAACTGTCTATGCTTCTAAAACTTTAAGCAAGTGACGCTAAATCTAATCCTTCATTTTCTCTGAGCTTTATGAGCTAATTTAGTTAGAACTATTTAAACATTGAGGATTTAACAAACAAATTTATATTTCTCAACAATACAAGTTACTAATAGTAATCATTGTCTTCTTACTTGAACTTGGACCGGTATCTATTATTGGCGAAGGAAGAAAAAATATCACTAAAGAATTTCATGTTTGCTTTAGAGAAAACTTCATTCAAAATTCTCATTCTGTTTTCCGTTAATATTACTGTTTAAAGGAAACCAATTTCTTCAACAATGAATTTCATGGCTAATTAATTCAAAGCGAAATTACTAATTGTATAAAATTTACTGCTTTGAACAATAACTTTTTTTTAAAAAGAACAACAAAGATATGGAACCTAAGTTAGACCATACCCTATCCGCTTAAAAAACCATCAACAAACATTTCAAAACACATATTTTTTTTAAGAAAAAATATAATCAAGCAAAGATGTGGGACATATATATATTACATTTTCTTTTTAAAACCATTATTTCTTTATGATTATTACTGCCTTTTTTTTTTTTTTTTTTTTTGCTTTTGCAATTTAAACCATTTGTTCTGTTGTTTAAACTCTTAAAGTAAAGTTCCCTTTAATTTATTTTCTTTTCGAAGCAAATCTTAACAAGTTTCAACAATTTAGCATTTTAAAAAGAGTGCTTCGAAACTGTTTTTCTTTCTTTCTTTTTTTTTATGGCTTAAAAGTTTGGTCAAAATAAATTTTTATCCTACAAATGCATCAATAAGTTATTCAATAGAGAATTATGCAGACAATCAGTCACAAAAGACAGGTAATTTTTCTACCTCATTTTGGAATTGTTAACTGTAAAAGTACCATATGAGGACTAAAAACTTTGGGTTTGATATCTTGACAATTATGTTTATTTATAAATTAGTTATGTACTTATTATTTTACATTGACTGCATTCATTTTGACTGACTTACAGCATGTTATGTTTTTAATTTAACAAACCACGCTAACATTTTTTTATTGTTAAAAATTAGAAATAAAATATAAACAAACAATGTTTCAGATTCAGCTCCACTGTAGGTAGGTGGTATGAATATATTTATGAAACAAAAACTTGCGATTTTAATATTGCTAACATAAAATACATAAATTTACTTACTCGAAAATGCTTTGTTGGAGAAAAGTCCTGTCTTCTTATTGCGTGAATCCAGCGCTTTCTTAAACCATCATCTTTCGGGAACGCAAAAGTGTGAACTTTAGGTCCATTGGCGTAATTGCCGTTACATAGAGGCACCACGCACTTATGCGGCATATTTACCAACTGATATTGTTCATTCTATTAGAGGGAATAATGAAAATGAAGACATGTTACGTTCTTTTACGAAGAAAGCAAAAGCACCAACGGTCGCCTGAAGATTCAAAATGTCCGTGTGTCAACAACGCTAATCGCTCGCTTCCCTCGCACCCCTGGGAGGTCATTCTAAGCTTCTTTGCTTTCGACTTCGACATTTCTCGTCACGTGATCGGCTCTGACGTAAATATCTCGCAATCTGCGATTCCAAGGTCCCAACTCCCAGCTGTCGGCGAACGGGCGAGTTTAAGAGAAGAAACGCGAAGGGGGGAGAGGATTTTTCGCCGGTTACGGGTAGCATGAGAGGCGCGCTGAGGCACGTGACTTCTTTCAACCAATGTTCTTTCAGCGCACGGAGTTTTTGTTTCGCTTCATCCGTGTACGATAAGGCGCGAACTTTGAAGAATCACTGAAAGGCCTGTAAATGGCTGCTTCAAAGTACACATTTTGTGTGACGAAGAATCACATTTAAATCATCTTAGATTTTCTTTAAGAAAATCCAAGCGTCCATAAGAATAAATTCTCATAGGAATTCACGAAAGAGGATAAAAAGAAAAAATGGGTCGAACTTGCCCATCTGTTAAACCCCGAGGGCTCCGGTGCTCAAAGCATTCTCAAATGGCAAAAGGTAAGTCATGTTTTATGCATATTTCAACATTACAGTGTCTAAAACAATTATAGAAGAGGGGGGGGGGGAGCCAATACATAAATAAGTTGAAAATTAAACGTAAAATATGTTGATTTACAATATAACACCATCGATATTAGTAACTTTAATCAATAGTAATAATAATAACCTTAAAAAATAATCATGATATTAAAAAAAAAAATCTTTACTATCATAAATGCAGACGAAGAAATATAAATTGTCCGTAATCGTGGATTGAATATATGTTATTATTGTTGTCGTGTTTAATGAAGTGCAGAGTGCGAAAGGTTTAGATGCACCCGAAAGTCTTCATGAAAAAAACCTGCCATTCAAATTGAATATATAAAAGACTAAAATACAGGGGTGTGCGCACCAAGGAGGAGGGGGGTTAAGTCATTTCGCTAACTGCACCATTGAAATTTTTAGGGGTGTTTTTTCATTTTGGGGGCTCTTGCTTTTGGAGAGGGGAGTCTTCGTGATATTTGGGGGGCCGTTGCTCTTGGGGAGGGGGGCACCCCATGTAAAATGTAAAAGGCTTGTTGGGCTAATTGAGCTTTTGGGGATGAGAGCACACCATAACAGAGTATATAATCTTCCATATTATGATTGGTTATGTAAAAACCAAGACTGTTGGGGATACCCTCCCTTCCCCCCTATCAGTTGTAATTATAACAACAATCTCAGTTTCGAAGACATATTTCAGAGTTTTTTCTCTCTTATCTTTAAAAGTTATAATTTAATAAGTATATGCTAAATAAAAAATTTTATTTCTTCATTATTCCTGTTTTCAAGATCCCATTTCTTCTAAGTATTGCTTTTCAATTGTTCTTCAAAAAAGTACTTTTCTAGATTTCATTTTTTAAAACAAACAACTTGTACATATGATTACATAATTCCATCTTTATTTTCAAGATTAAAAAGTTAAACCAGCAATCTTGGTTACAAGAGCAGTTTAAAATAAATAAAAACTTCGCTTCTGTAAATATATTGAAAAATATTGGCAAAGGAAATAATTTTTTTAATCATAGTTTCACTTCAGCTGATAAAGAACTTTAAAGTAAGTTCAATCAAAGGGAAAGATTCTAAATTGAAGAAGAAATGAAAAGGAGCGTTTTGATGTATTCTCTTTTCTTTCAAATGCATCATATTATACAGCAGCCAATTTACAAATGCTTACAGTATAATCAAATACAGTATTTGCACAATATTGCTTATTTTGATGTCAGCGAAATGGAAAATCAAATTTTGGAATCAATTCCCCAGAATTACCAGCCTCGGTACTATTTTGTAATTCGTTAATCAATATCAAATTTCAATGAAGAAAAATAAATTTTCTTACAAATTGAATTCAATTGAAATCTTATGAAAAGAACTCTACACCCTCTTTTGAAATAACAGTGGGTATTTTAAAAAATTTAGGGAAAAAAAGGGAAGGGTATTTTACAACAAAATAACGCAGAAAAAAAAACCTTCGTCAGTGGCGTGCCTAGCATGGGTCACGTCCGGGGGGGGGGCAGTAATTTGTGGTGTCATCCTCCCCCCCCCTAAAAACGCAAAAACAGGGGATTGTAATATTCTGTGTAAACATGAAATTCATACAATTTTCAGAAACAATTACTAGTACTTTTGTGTTATAACTAAATTTTAAGTGGGAGAATGTATAGAAAACAAATAAAAATTATGAACGCTTTTTATATAATTTGCCCTAGACGCATTTGTGCTGGCCGTCGAGCTGTCAAAAAAAATAAATAAATAAATAAATAAGGCGGCGTAGGAAATTTATAGCCCCTTAATTTTTTCAAATGCATTATCTCTTGAAAATAGGGGACCCCCGATCCCTCCCCCCCCCCCATCTTATTTCCTAAGTGATAGATTTGGTTAAAAGAAAATGAAATCAATGGAAATAATCAACCTTAGCCGAGAATGCATTTTTATTCATATACTCGCATCTTTTACATTGAAA
This sequence comes from Uloborus diversus, assembly GCF_026930045.1. NCBI lineage: Eukaryota > Metazoa > Arthropoda > Arachnida > Araneae > Uloboridae > Uloborus > Uloborus diversus. The sequence goes on from NC_072733.1 coordinate 95,229,438, forward strand.
AAGGAGCTCTTAATATCTCCGAAACACGAGTCTGCAATTTAATTCGGATGTTTGTGCATTATAATGTTGTTATTAGTTGGTTTAAGCCTTTTAAGCTTTGAAAACTTGTTGTAAAGCTAGAAATGTTGCATGTATACCTATTTTATGTTTGCAGTTATAACCCCCCCCCCCCCCTAAAAAACTAACTCCCGTTTTTGCGTCACGAAAATGGAACAGAAAACCACTCCCCCCCCCCCCGGTACAGTTATGACCCCCCCCCCTTGCCACCTGCACCATTTACAGCGTTGGCAAAATCCTAATTCCTAATTTGTTATCCTCCTTCAAATAAATACCTGTCAGAAAACTTACTCCCGCAATTGTATCACAAATTGAATGGAAAACCACTAGCTCCCCCCCGTGCATTTTTACCCCCCCCCCCCGCTCCCTGAACTATTTCCGGGATTGGCAACATCCAAATTCGCTTTCCCCGAGCCAATACCTTTCAGAAAAACCAACTCCCATAATTGGAATAAGCACCCTGAAATCAGAGAAGGCGATCAGGCCAGACAGGCGATCCCTGGACTGGTTGGACGACCTGTGATGACTCACACCACCTTCGTGACACACCCAATCCCGGCCTTCTCTAGTGCGGCGATGGATAGGAGCGCAGCGTGGTTTGCCGTTGTTTATTGAAAACAAAGGTGCTCTTATTCAGAAGAGGAAGAGGTGTATATCTTAGCTGAATCACCCGTCCTCAACCCCCGAAATTCCGACAAGAAAACTGACATTGAATTGAACATCAATATTTTATTCACAAGTAAATTACTTCAAATTGTTTACACAATAAATTAAATACAGAGCATTTATTGATACTCTATATGTCATGGGCGTACGGTTTATTGAGACACAACCCCCACCCCCATTTGAAAAATTAATTTTGAGCTGTACATCATTAACTAATTCAAAATAAAATCACTTTAAAGTAAAATTTAAAAATTAATTATACATGTTTTCAGATTGATTTAAATGCGTAGTGAATTAATTTTTGATTGCTTCTTTTTTATCTGATGTAGTGACATTTTACAGATAAACATAATTTAGTTTTATAACAGTATTCCTTTTTTCGAAAATTGTTTTTGAAAAGCTAACACTTAATAAATATAAATAAAAGTTTCATTTGCTATTTTTTTAATATTAACTACCTATATAATTCAGATTTTTATTCATTAACAATTAAATTATGAAGACGTTCGTCTATTGTGCATTGAAGTTACAACGAACCAGCTTAATTTTTTCTGGTCGCATGGGAGAGGGTGGGGGGGGGGGGGGCGCAGAAGTTAGAACAGAGGAAAGTAATACAAATTAATAAATGAAAACTATATTATTCTTTGTTGTAACTCCTTTCGAATTTTCTACTTCTTTCAATATGTTTTGAAGTAAAAAGGAAATATGATTTGTAATTAAAACTTTTGAGAATTTATCATTTCTTCAATACGTTTCTTCCTCATTTTTAGTGTTTGCTCTTAAAGTATTTTATATTTATTCATTATTATTTTTTATTCATGAATTTTGCTGGCTAGAGATGCAAATCATTCAAAAAGCCTCTTCATTTTTTTTTTCTTTAATCTTAAAAATTACTCAAAATTCAAATCGAGACTTTTGATTTCAATATTTGTTTTGAATGCAATTGTTGAAGCAGACCAAAATGAAATAAATCAATACATGAAAAATAACATTCTATCCTCAAAGAACATAAACTCGTTTCAATTCGAAGAATATATATAAAAAAAAAAGGAGAACTGATCAGGGATAGCTTTTGTAAAAAGTAAAACAATTTTATATAATTAATATACAATTCTTTTAGTTTCTGTAAAGTAATTTTTGCAACAGAAGAGTGAATAACTCAGTTTAGTTTTCTCTCTCTCTCTCTCTCTCTCTCTCTCTCTTTTTTTAATAGTGTTGATGGCATTGCACTATTTTTATCTCTTGGTACTCTAAAACTATTCAACTTGTTATGTACGATGCTGAATATTCAGGGTCGGACTGGGTCCTCAAAAAGGCGCATACCCCAATTTTTCTGAAGGCGCATACCAATGGGGGAGGGGGGATCGCGGAAAGGATACAGACGATCATTTTAGAGGAGCGATCAGTGGCGGATCCAGACGATCCTGTTGAGAGGGGCGATTGCTTAATTCATTAAGGGAGGGGGGAGGATGGACTAATGAAAATAAAAAATTTTAAAAAGTTAAAAATTTGTAGCATGTTTTTTTTCCCCCGAATAATGTGTAATGTGCTTCGCTCAAAGAGTTTGAATGAAAGTTATAAGTGTTTCAAGTATCACACACACAAGAATAAAAAAACTGAAAAAAGAGTTTCTAATTATCTAAATTAAACCTTTTAACTTTTGATTCGTTTGAAAACTCGTGAAGTTTTTCAGTTGTTATTCAGGTCCTCAATTGTTTTTTTTTTTCCTTATAAAAGAAAGGTTGCAGTAACAAAATTGCATCTCTTTTTACCAGTTTACGTACCAAACATAATGAAATACTAAAATTGCATTTGTAAATAAAATTTGAAGATAGTTTTGGATTTGTTTGTTGATTGAGTTTTGTTTAATATTCGCGCAAAGGAAGGAGTGTTTGCAGGCTTTCTCCCGAAAATTTTTGTTCGGAACGCATTTTTAGACTATTTGGAGGTTAACAAGTAAAAGGGAGGTTTGGGGGTCCCGTTCCGGAATTTTTTTTAAATTTAAGGGTATATTTTCGAAAACACAGTTATTTGCTATCTTTGTGTTCTTGAAGGAAAAGATGAGAGACATGAGTTCTCCCCAGTTGATAGCTTCAAAAATGCGATTTTAGCATTGCTAAAAACCAGGGGGTTCGGGGGCTTACCCCCGGAATTTTTTTTTGTAATTGAACTCCTAAAAACGCAATTGTAGACCATCTTTGATGACGTAGCAGAAGACATGGGGTTTTTCAACTTTTCAACAGAAACTTTTCGATGTTAGGAGTTCCAAAAACGCTGTTTTAGACAATCTTTGAATGATGTTGAAAGATGAGGAAAGAAAGACGGAAAGAAAGCCATGGGGGGCTCCTCTCCGGAAATTTTTTGGAATTGAAGTCTCAAAAACGCAGTTGTAAGCCAATTTTTATGACGTAGGAGGAAGGAACGGGGTTTGGAACTTTCCATCGGAAATTGTTAAAAATTGGAGCTTTGAAATACGATGGTTAGCCATCTTTGGTAGCGTAAAGGGAAGGGATTGAGTTGAGTCCGGAGTAAACCCTCAAATTTTCAATATTGAAACTTCAAAAACATAAGTTAGTGGGTCTTCATTGACGTTAGGAGAAGGACTCGAGATTGAGGGCTCTCCCCTGGAATGTTTTCGGAACTGAAGTTCTAAAAACGTAATTAATAGCCCTCATTAACAACATTTTCGAAAAAGTTTTCGATTCCGGCGATTTTTTCGAAATTGAAGCTCCAAAAATTCAAAAGTTTTGACAATCTTCGATGGCACTGGAGAGAGGGGATTGAGGAACTTTCCCCTGCAAAATTTTCGGAATTAAAGTCATAAAAATACAGTTGTAGACGATTTTTGTGATGTGTTGGGGGGGGGGGGGGAGAGAGAGAGTTTGGTGACCTTTTCCCGGAATTTTTTTAACACAATTTTAGACGATTTTTGTTTATTTGGGAGAGGAGAGATTTTGTGGACTTCACATTGAAATTGTAAAAACTTGACTGTAGGCCATCTTTGTAAACTTTTAGGGGAAAGCACGTTTCACTAGTTTTTTCAATCAAGTGCCAAAAACGGCAATTTAGAAAAGATAATGAATAAGTACATTCCGAATTTCTGAAGTCACCCAGTGGTTTGATTTCGCATCTTCTGGGAGAGATTTTTTTTTCACTAGGCGACATTGATGTCAAGTGGTCATTATGTTATAAAATGCACTGCTACATATCTATACGAAATTCAACTTTTCCACTATGATATTCATTAAAACTAAGTGTAGAAAAACTCACTGACAAACGCATAGACAACTGCATTTAAACGGCAACCCCTACCGACTCTACCAACAATGATAAACTTCTTCATGTAATTCAAAAATGCAGTTTAAGACTAACTTCCATGATGTTAGAAGATGAAGAGAGAAGGTCTAGTGGCTTTATCTCCAGAAATAGTTTTTAATTTCAATCTTAAAACGCTATTGCCGTCCATCTTCAATGACGTTAGGGAAAAAAATACGATTCGAAACTTTCTTCCAGAACGTTTTCGAAATCGAAGTTCCAGAATAGGCAGTCTTTTTGATTGAAGATTCGAAGGTCTCTCCCTTTTCTTTTTTTTGAAATAAGAGTCTTAAAAACGCTCTTGTTGGTCATCTTTGGAAAAATTACGGAAAGGGAGGGGAGATGGGATAGAAGGAACTTTTCCCGGCAATTTTTCGAAATTGAAACTCAAAAGACGGAAAATTTTAGACGATAACATTAGAGAAACCAGGCTCGGAGGAAAATTTTCGAAACTTCAAAATGAGGGGAAGGTATGGGAGCTTTCCATGGGTGCAAGTTTGGTGATGTGTTCAAGACGGAAAATATTTTCAGCCCCCCCCCCCACCTCCCGCATGCGGGCTTAAGGAAAAATTTGTATGTATAAATGTTGCAGATTTTAACAATGTCAGTTTTGCAATCTGTTTGATTTAAATTTTAAGCCTTAAAATTGTAATATTTAAGTGCTTTGACATCATAAGTCCAAAAAATCTAAAATCCGGCAATAAGGGGGGGGGGGGGGGGGGGGAGGGTCTGGGAGCTCTCTCCCAGAAATTTTTTCAAATTGAAGTCCAAAAAGCGCTGTGATAGGCCATTTTGGTAAAGTTCAGGGAAAGGAGGAGTTCAGGGACTCTTACATCAATTATTTCAAACTGATAGTCCCAAAATCACAATATTGGGCAACCTTCAAAAAATATTAAAGAAAGGGGGGGGGGGAGGGGACGCTATGGGCTTTCCCAAAATCGAAGATTTAAAAACGAAATTGTAATTTAAATTTCATAACGTTTATACGCTTTTTGAATGCACTATTGAAGGGAAGGAGTTCAGGAACCCTCCTTCGGCAATATTTCGAAATTGAAGTTTCAAAAACGCAATTTTAGACGATGTTGGATAATGTAAGGGGTAAAACCGTTTGCAGCACACCACCATTAGTTTTTTTGCCGATCCTAAACATTTTTGTTGTAGCAATAAAATTGCTTAGGACATAAGATTTTCACTTTTGCAACATAAATCAGTTCTGATTCAAAAGTCTACCCAAGGTAGCGCCAACAAATTAGAAAAGAAGGAAAGGTGGGGGAAGGGTAAGGCCGACTAATGATAATGAACTGTCACCATTCCCCCACAGTCTTCATTTGAAAAAGAATTCTTTTATAAGATAGCAGGTGGTGAAATTAGCAATAAAAAATCGCTTCAGTAAAGTAAATATATTTTTTAAACAGGGTACCTTTCCAACATTCATTAATTAAAAAAAGAAATAGGGGAACTGAATCCTAACTCCAGGCTGGGTTCCCTCTTAAATCACCTCTTAAGGCACTCAAATATAGCCAAAAGTGGCGCTTTAAATATTTCAGCATCAAAGAATTTTCGGAGAACTCCCGAACCCCTTCCTCTGAGTTCACCACAAATGTCCAAAATTTCAATTTTTAAGGCTTCAGTTTCTAAATTGTTTTGTAGGAATGGTACCCCTCTTACCTATAAACATGACTTATGATAGCCTAAAAATTTTAATACTTTAATTTTGGAAACTTTTTGAAAAAATCTTCCTACACTCTTCCCTCTTAAGTCATCCAAAGATAGCCCAAAACAAAGCTCTTAAAATTTCAGAAACTAAAATATTTCGGGCTGGGGGTGCGGAATACCCCGCCTCCCTTTCATTGTGCTTACTAAACGCAATGTAAGTTTTTGTTTAAGATTTATTTTTCTATTGAGAGAACACCTCCCTTCCACACATCGCCAAAGACAACCCAAAGTTTTAAGACTTCAATTTCGAAAATGTTTCGAGAAAGACCCCTGAATTCCCTAACTCTTAACTCACTCAAAAATAGCCAAAATAGCATTTCAATACTTCGGGGAGAGAGACCCCTCCCCCCCCCCTCCCCCCGAACTCTTTCCTCTAAGTTCACTAAATTTTACTTAAATTTGCGGTTTCCCCTTTTCATCACCGAAGATTTAAGAATTTAAATTCTAAAACGTATTGAGAGAAAACCTTCGAATTCCCTCTTCTTAAGTCTTCCAAAGATTACCTAAAGCTGAGTTCTGAATGCTTCAGCTTTGAATATTTTTTGGGAAAGGAGAACCCCAAGACGGTCCAAAGTTGCGCTTTTAAGACTCCAGTTTCGGAATTACGCCTAAAGAGAGCCCCCTCCCTCCCTCTTGACATTGCCAAAGACAGCCTAAAAGATTTAAGACTTCAATTACAAACACTTTTCGGGAGAGGGTCGCAAATGCCCTTTAACTTAAGTCATTTAAGTATAGTCTCAAATAGTTTTTAATATATCAGCTACAAAACATTTTCATGTTAGAACACCAAAACCAACTCTCATAAATTCACCAAAGATTGCCTGATTTGGGTTTTTAAAACTCCAGTTTTCGATTTTTTTTTAAATCCTCCCAATCCCCACTTTTGCATCATTAAAGACAGCCTAAAACTTTTAGACTTTTAAATTTTTATGAGTTTGCAGAGGAGAAAAATCGAACCACTCCTAGCTTCAAAAATGGCGTTCAATTCAGTTTTTTTGAAATTTTAAACCGGTAGCTCCCCGTCCCCCTTTTAGATTGTCCAAGATATAAACGTTTTAAGACCTCAACATGGTGGGTTAATTTGTGGACTTACCCTCTTTGCAAGAACAATATTTTTTCGCAAACTCGGTCTGCAGTTATTTTTCTCGTTTCCTTTCTCTCTCTCCCCCACCCCCTTATTTCCATTCTAGCGAGTGTTAGATTCAATGACATTGGAATTTAGTGATTCCTCAAGTCTTTGTCAAAAATGCAGGAACAGTTGTCCATCGGTGTTTCCAACCAGCTTGAAATCCCCCCCCCCCCCCCCGATTATTTCCAAAATTCCCATTTTCATTAAAATCTTCAAAATCCTTGATAGTTTCTGTTTTACCTGGTATGTGGACGCCCTTTGCTGAGGCGAAAATATTTCATCTTGTCAGCAATCACTCTCAAACGGTGATGCAGATTCAACTCTTAAGGCATTTTAAGAGCGTACATAATTTTCATTTATGCGTGTAAAGTTTGCAAAAAAAAAAAAACACAAATGAAAAAAAACGAAAGGATGATCGAAAATAGCATGAGAAAAGGCTAAATTTTCAATTAGAGCCGATTGCTTCGAAAAATCAGGGAGAATAGCGAGCAACTCCTCGGCCTGCATTGCAGTGAGTTGGAAATAACAAAGCTATACCTAAAAAAAGTCAAACGGCGCGAGCCGAAAAGCCACTCCTCCAAAAGCACGTTGCAAACAAAACAAGCACATGGCGGAAAACAAGAGAGAATGTCGATGTAAATTCGTGGTTATGGAACGGTCCAGTAATATTAAAGCATATTTTTCAAACACTCAATTTTTCTTTTTTCATTAAAAATTAAAAGAAAGTCATTGAATTTCTTTCCGTCCCGACCTCCGTCTCGGAAATTTTGTCAAGACGGAAATCCGTCCTGAGACGGAAGGTCTTGCACCCATGGAGCTTTCGAATCAATTATAAAACTTCGTTCTGAATTTGCAAGACAAGTTTGTTTTTTTTTTCAGCGAAGGCGTTTATATTGCATTTCATCTTAAAAAGTAGGAAGGGCGCACCTGCCCTCGGGCAGGTTGGCAGGCGGGCCAGTCCGAGCCACTGATCTGAACTAGAATTTCTGGATAGCTCACTTCCCCTTAACTAGAGTCCCTATATGAAAACGTAGTT